>NC_141050.1:25987493-26082493 GCF_041138505.1 Cibotium barometz
AGGAATACAGAAAGAATATACGCTCGTATAATAATGCCTTGGCATTCGTTTCACTGGGTGCTCACTTGGATAGTCAATTCACTAGGGGAGGAGGAGTATTCAATTTTCGAATCCATGGTACCACCTATCATCGTGTTGGTTCTGTCATACCTCATGAAACCCGAGATGCGGCTCCTCGATTTTCTTAGCTTTATGTGTATGATACAGAGCATGAATTAGAGAATAGACTTCATGGTTGGGATGCTCTCTTTAAATCATAACATTATTGAAAGGTTGCAAACAATGATGTATGTACATAATCCATACGCCCATGCACTTCGTTCAATGAGAGAAATGTTGCTGTCAAGTCCACAGGCAGATTTGAGAATGGTCATCACACTGAAGCTCGATTAACCTCACGGCAATACTTGTCCCCTATAGGACGTGAGGTAGGTAGAAGGAGATGATTTTCATGTGGGGCACAGAGACATTCAAATAATGTCGCGCACAGGTGCTATAAAATATATATATATAACTTGCATCGCTCATATATGCCTCTATTATATGTTCTTCTGTTTCCTCAAGGAGAGGATGGTTGGCATGTTGGAATTCCACTCAATGGTAGGAATAGAGAAGGCTCAAATGAGGATACAAAGACCGTAACTCAACGACAATATTATGCTTATAGACTACAGATTAGGGAAGATAAAATGCATGCCTTCTACACTTGGTCGTCTTGCAATAGTACATTGTTGATGCATATAGTACCATGGAAGAATCTAGATTAGTATGGATACGCAACAGTACGTTGTTGATGCATATAGTACCATGGAAGAATCTAGATTAGTATGGATACGCAATAACCAGAGAGCATTGCATATTGAAGTATACCAAGGTCTTGCAGATATGGTTAATTTAAAGCGATGGGGTTAATAGAGTCTCTGCAGGCATTGCCGATGGACGCAGGGTGGTACTGTCGTCTACATATACTGGGGGACCTAGATATATGTATCAATTGTACCAAGATTCAATGGCTATTGTTAGAGATATGGGTAAACTTGACCTGTTTATCACCTTTACTTGCAATCCCAAGTGGGATGAAATAACCAATGCTTTATTGCCGGGTCAGGTTGCCCAAGATCGACCCGACTTGACTGTACGGGCCTTTTATGAGAAGCATAAGGACATGATGCATTTATTGGTGAAAAAATCAATATTGGGAACGTTATTGGGATTTATTTCTATTATTGAATTTCAAAAAAGAGGCTTGCCACATACACATATATTATTGATATTGGAAAGTGGATGTAAACTGATCGAGAAGCCTCACTATGATATGTTGGTGTGTGCTGAACTTCTTGACAAGGTGATGTTTCCAGAGTTTCACATCATAATTAGTCATTGTAATGTCCATGGACCATGTGGTGAATTGAATATGCGCTCTCCTTGCATGGTTAATGGGAGCTTCAAACATCGGTATCCTCAAAATTTTTACAAGACTACTAGTGTTGATGACAATGGGTATCCAACTTACATGCGACGAGATGATGGTAGTTTCATCCAGGTAAAGGATCATAGGGTGGATAGTCGATGGGTTGTTCCATATAATCCTTTTCTCTCTTTGCGGTACAAAGCCCATATTAACATAGAAGTATGCTCTACCATTACAGCTGTAAAATATTTGTATAAGGATGTATACAAAGGACATGATAGAGCTACTATAGAGTTGCAAGATAGAAATGGGGTTATTAATGAGGTTAGTCAATATCTGGATGCACGGTACATTTCTGCTTCAGAGGTATGCTGGTGCATATATCAATATGATTTGCACGATGAAAAGCCCAATATATAAAGGTTACATGTTCATCTCCCAATGCACAATAATGTGCTTTTCAATGACCAGGATGACTTGCGTGATGTGATTAGTTGTGATAAAAACCAAAGAATATCTCTCACCACCGAATGGTTCGAAGCCAATCAATTGTATGCGGATGCAAAAAGCTTACTATATGTTGATTTCTCTTGCAAGTGGGTGTGGAATTCGGCTCTTCGCTCATGGACTAAAAGGAAAAAGGGAAATATGATTGGACGTATGTATAATGTTAGTTCGAGTGCAGGTGAGCAATATTACTTAACGGATGCTACTCACAGTGTGCAAAGGGTGCAAATCTTTTGACAGTGAATGGACATTTGTATCCATGTTTTAAGGCTGCATGTGAAGCTAGAGGGATGCTAGAGAGTGATGAGGAGAGGTACATGTGTCTCCATGAAGCTGGAATTCAGAATACAGGATTCCAGTTGCGTCAATTGTTTATCATTATAATGGTTTTTTGTGAGCCTATATACCCTAGGCAGCTTTAGGACAAATTCTCCGCCGAACTTTCAGAAGATTTTTTCCATTCATTGTAGCAGAGAGGGTGTGTCGATGTTGGTGTTTGTCATTTTATAGCAATGAATCAAGCTTTGTTGCACATGCAAGATCTCTTACACCAGTATGGAAAGCGGTTAGCTGATTTTGAAGGGTTGCCTATTCCAGATAGATCACCCAGACAGATCAAGTGTTGCCAGTGTCAACAATGATTTGCTAATGGAAGAGATGATGTTTGATTCTGTTCAGCAGGCTGATTTGTCTATTTCCATCATGGAAAGGAGTCTTAATAGTTGTCAATCAAGAGTATTTGATACTATCCTTAGAGCTGTTTCTTTGAGCCAGGGTGATATTTTTTTCCTTGATGGACGAGGTGGATCAGGCAAAGCTTATCTTTACAATGCCTTGCTATCTCGATTGCGTGGAGAGAAACACATTGCCTTGGCATGTACATTGTCTAGAATAGCCGCATTGTTACTCTCAAACGGTCGTTACTTATACAGCTCACTCATGTTTCAAAATCCCATTGGTACTCAATGCTTCTAGCACATGTGGAATCAAAGCTAATAGCCCATTGGCTGAGGTGTTGAAGCTTGAAAGGTTAATCATTTGGGACGAGGCTCCAGTGATGCATAGGTATGCATATGAAACACTGGACAGGACATTGAAAGACATTATGCAAAGTGATACAGTGTTTGGTGGAAAAGTTATGCTCTTTGGTGGTGACTTCAGGCAAATCTTATCGGTTGTGCCAATGTAAGGTTCCTCCTTAGCCCTAAAAGATGTATAATCTCTCGTCTCAGTCCCCTATAATCATCCCCTATTTCAAAATGCAAGAAAACATTGTTTTTCCTTGTTTTTGGTCTAGAGAGAAAAAATATTCTAGAGAGAGGTAATTCAATTTTGAGATATTTTTGAATACAAAGTTTCTCCTTATATTTAAGATGAATTCTCCTAAAATAGAAGTTCAAAAAGAATTTTCCAATGTGCATTAGAAATTAATTGAATATGTGTATTAAAGACCTTAGCCTAAGGTCCACATTTTTAGAAATTTTTGATTAAGGTCCAAAGAGTGTTCTAAAGGGCCAATAGTATTAATCCAAGTATTTCAATAAGAAAATCCAAGTGTTTCAATAAGAAAAATGCAAAGAATAAAATAAAATCCTCCAAAAATGAGTAAATTCTCACATAAGATGAAGAGTTGACTAAGTACTGGGTTTATTAGTAAAAAAATAAATTTTTGACACCTTAGTAAGGAGGGAGGGGGCTTATGAAGGAGGTGCCTATTTCACATCATTACTTCACATTTTTAATTTAAAAAATGAGATATTCTCATCTCTCCTCTCTCCTCTCTCCTCTTTCAACCTGGATCAAAAAGTGAACCAAACTGGTCCAAAACTTGTCCAAAATGGATCAAACTGAAACTGGAAGTCTCTAGATCCCAGTTGGTTGTGACCTCCCTCACCTTTAAATAGACCCTTATTCCTTTGTATTTTCATCTTTGTGTATTTACATGCCAATATAATCTTCAAATTAGTGTAATTTTATTATCCCTCTATTTTGCCTCTTCTTGGGAAGCTTTGGAGCTTCACTAATCTTCATCCTCTCTTGGAGATTACCCTCTTCATCTTGGTGGCCAAGCTTTCTCTTGTAGGCTTCACTTCTGTCTAAAGAATCAAGCTAAAAACCAAGGATAAGCTTAAATCAATGGTGTTTTTCTATCTTTTGCAATGGTAATCTTCTTCCCAACCTCTCTAATGCTTGGGAAGCATTTTAATCAATGGTTTTTTCTTAAAACCAAGCTTTTAATGATTCATATTGTTTGAATGGATTAATGCTAATCTTTTATGCTTAAATATAAAATTTTGATTAGTAAATCTTTTTTTTTGTAAGAATACTCACCTTTATGGATTAATCCTTCTTGGAAGGATGGATCTTAGTATTAATCTCATTTTCTTAACCAAAACTCTAGGCTTAACAAGCTAGAGATAGAGATTAAGCATTTTTATGATTTTTATTCTAATGAAAATGAGGATTAATTCATTCAAGCTTGTTTTATGATTAGAAAATTCATAATTATTCATTTTAAGTTGAAAGAGAGTTTATGCTAATATTTTTGTGATTATTTTCATATGGGAATGATAATGGGATATTTTTAAAAATAAACAAGAGATTTAAATGTAATTATGCTTATAATTATGCTTAGGTATGCATAATGAATTTTTAGATTAAAAGAGGAAATCCCACCATATTTTAGATAATTAGGAGTAAATATTAAAAGTAGAATTTTTGAGTATTCTCAAAAAATGCAGCAAAGCTATGGTAAAATTTTTTAAAAAATTAATTCTATGCATAAAAATTGATAATACAAAAAGAGGAATTCTCATCATTTTCTATGCATAAGCATTTTAATGCTAAAAGAAGGATTTTGTTACATTTTTTGAAAATACTTTTATAGTATTTATGCATAAATGTTTAAATGGAGAAAAGAGAAATTTTTATTATAATTATTTTTATATGTTCATGCATAAAAATTTAGATGCAAAAAGAGAAATTCTCATCATATTCTATGCATAAGCATTTTAATGCTAAAAGAAGGATTTTGTTACATTTTTTGAAAATACTTTTAGAGTATTTATACATAAATGTTTAAATGGAGAAAGTAAAAATTTAAATGCAAAAAGAGAAATTTTCACGATATTCTATGTACAAACATTTTAAATATCAAAAAAGGAATAATTGTAATATTTCAAAATAAGTATATTCATGGTATGTATATACATGGGTATTTTTGTTTATTTATCAAAAGAGGAATTTTTATCGTACTTCTAATTAGGAAAATGCATAAATTAAAATTTGTAACAAAAGAGAAGGTTTCACCATATTTTACGTAGAGAATTTAGGGCATGTCAATGCCAAAGTTCAAATAGAGAAAAGAAAATTTTAGTATAATTCTATGTGAACACTTTAAATAAATGATGTATACATATTCACAAAAAGGATCATTGGAAAAAGAAATATTCTTGTTAAATTCTATTATTTACGAAAAAAATTATTTATAATTCTATTACGTCCAAGAAAGAAAGAATTTTCATAATTTTGGATTTTTACCATTTTACATTTGGAAATCACAGTTACTTTATCAGGTAAATAGGAGAAAAATCTTTAGGAAATAAATCTGGGATTAAATCTGAGTAATTCAAGGTTAGACCATGACTGCGTGAGAAAGGCGGGTCAGTAAGATGCCTACCCATCTCTTGAATCAAGACTTATGACTAATCCCAATTCTTCAGTATGAAGAATGGATAACCGGCTCATCTAGAGAAGTTTTCCCTAAGACCCGAAATCGTCTAGAAACAAGTAAGAAATTCTTTGTAATTGAGGGATGGATCATCGAGATACGTGATTCGTGATTTTCATTGAGAAATCCTGGGTTAAAAATAAG
The DNA here is from genome assembly GCF_041138505.1 of Cibotium barometz. Classification (NCBI taxonomy): domain Eukaryota; kingdom Viridiplantae; phylum Streptophyta; class Polypodiopsida; order Cyatheales; family Cibotiaceae; genus Cibotium; species Cibotium barometz. Next base: position 25,993,286 of record NC_141050.1, read on the forward strand.
GGAGTCTCATGAAACCAAACTCAATGGGAAATTATTACTTGCATAGAAACTCTGTTTTTTTAAAGGACTATCTTACGCCAGAATGCTGGAGGAAGCATTTGGCTTATGGTTTAATCTAAGGAGAGTTATGTTGCAAAAGCTGGCCAGGGAGTCATCAAAGGACGTCTCCTGCGTGGCAAAGCCTGCCAAGGTCTTGACCAGCCTCGATATGGTTGAAAATGGTACGCTTCTGGTACGATGGGCGAGGGCCGACAAAGCGGTCCCTAAATGAAGTACTAGGACACCTAAGGAGGATCCTAGAGGGTTCTGACCAGGCGATGCACGGGCTCGCGGCTGCTAGGATACCCATGCATATGTTGAGGAAGACATTCATGGATTGGTGAGAAATTATCTAAGTGAGATGGAAACTTGAAATTGGATCTCATTGGTTGACTAGCTAGTCTTCAACGGAGAGTCCGGATGACAAATTGTTTGTAAAACAATGGAACTGGAATTTTGAGGATTATGATGGAAACACTGTGGTTTCATTCCAATTCTGTTTGAAGATAGTTGAATCTGAGAAAAGGCAATTTCATATTGGGTGCGTAAGTGATGTGTCTATTGTGCATTTTGCATGAGTGCCGGCTAGGGAGCATGGGAACTCTTTTCCTTGGTACCCGGGATAAAACACAACCAAATTTTTAGAATCCCACCAATACAGTGGTTGAGTGGTTGACTAACCCATGGGCCGGTTGGTGGATCGGTGGATTCCTACAACTAAATTTAGTTAAGATCAAGTTACGATAGTTAAAGTTAGTCCTAGGAAGATTCTTGTTCTATGGGAAAGAATCAATGGTTGTGCCTCGCTTAAGGGGATAAAAGCGGCGATTTTTATGAACCAAGTGCAAGTTCCTCCTTGATTCGGCCATGTGACCCATGGGTTCGATCGGAATAAAAGAGGATAGATAAGGCCCTTGACTACGTTAGAAGATTTTCATGGAGGAATCGTCTATGCTTTCTGGGCGAGGGAAGTTTTTCTCGGGTTCGGTTTTGGAAGAACCGTCGGATTAGTCTCTTGTTCAGACATTTGTGGGCAAGTCCTCGAGTGGGAAGCTGTGCCCTGTGTGCAAGGTTGCTACTTCCGCTGCCAGCACTCCAGAGCTCGATGCGCAGAGGGGGCAGGGGTGGTCTCATAGCCAAAGGGATCATGCGAGGACATTGTTGATGCAACATTATGCCGGTCACATATCTGGAGATATGTGAGTGTTTTAAAGCTTACCCAAAACATGCGGGTTAGACAGAGTGCTTTTAATGATATAGAACATGAATTTGTCAAATGGACATTACAAATTGGGGATGGCACTATAGGTCAGCCAAACAATGAAGGAAGAGCGGTAATTCCACCGCAAATGTTGATCCATGGCAACTCTGTTTTGAGTTTGGTAGAATGGGTATACAAAGATCTTCAGAGAGTTGAGGATTATGCATGCTTCTTCAAAGACCGTGCTATTCTTGCACCATGAAATTTAGAGGTTGATGAGATCAATAAACTAGCCTTGAGTTTGTTGCTTGGTCTTGAAAGAGAATACCTCAATGCAGATTCTGTTGTTTCTTCGAGAATGACGCAATATTCTATCCAATTAAGTACTTGAATAGTTTGAACTTAGGTGATGGTTACCCTCCTCACCACTTACTTCTAAAGATTAATGCCCCTATCATTTTGCTCCATAATTTGGACCCTCGACGGGGACTTTGTAATGGTACCAGATTGATAAGCAAGCAATTTAACTCAAAGGTGATAGAAGAAGAAATCATTATAGGTACAAACATTGGAGACAGAGTCTTTATTCCTAGGATAACATTTATGCCTACTATGCTTCAATTGCCTTTTGACATGAGAAGGAGGCAATTTCCTGTCAGGTTAGCTTTTGGTATGTCAATAAATAAGTCCCAAGGACAAACATTGAGTGTATTGGGACTTTATCTGGCCACACAAGTATTCACACATGGACAACTGTACGTTTCTATGTCACATGTTAGATCATCCATGCAGTGAAAGTGTGTGTAAAGCATATTATGGAATATGAAAGCGGCACAAGAGGTTCAAATGAAGTCTTCACAACCAATGTTGTCTACAAGGAGGTTTTGCAAATGGCATCCTGAAGAATGTAAATGTAAATGGCAGCTTGCAAATGTTAGAGACTACATTTATACATATCTTTGTACAATGAAGTAAGCATTTGAATGGAGAATGTTTCTAAAGATGTGCAAGTGCAGTATTTGTTTGCTTTTGGATTGCTTTTATATACAGTGCCATTATATTATTCGTTGCTTGGCTCAAGCTACTGAGCATGCACACATACACACACACAGAGCCATATATATACATGTGTGTGTGTGTGTGTGTGTGTGTGTGTGTGTGTGTGTGTGTGTGTATAGAGAGAGAGAGAGAAAGAGAGAGTGTGTTATATTTGATATTAGGGGTATATTGCTTAGGATGGATGTGGCAAGGAGATCATTTTCGTTCGTTTATAGTGATGGACAAGATATTGAAGGTAAAATTTTTAGACGTTTGCTATAATATAGGTATTATCGTTTTCCAAGATCTATTTAATATTCATGGCTGAATTGTAGACCTTCCATTTTGGGAAAGACAAGCAACAACATCTCTAATTATCAAACTGTTAGAGAGCACTGGTGTTTTACGGTATATATAGAAACTTCCTTTTTATGTAGCTTTTGTGTTTTGTTTGATTAATTTATATTTTTATTGAAACATTCTTTTTGCAATAGGGAATATCTTTACTTTTTAGAACCCAGATTATTGTTAGGCTTTTATGGTCGAGACAGTTATTACGACTAGAGCTTTCGGCTCCTTGGAATTTACAATTTACGATTGCAGAAGGTTGCAGACCAACTTTATGTACGTGTAATGTTTGTGGATTATGAAAAGCCTAATAAGTTAGATTTTTGGTACATAGGCACTGGACAATACATAATTTTTCGATTTGCTGTTTACAAGCCTGTTCAAACGCCGTTCGCCTCAAATATTGATCCACCAAATGAGTTTTGTAAGCTTTTATCCTTATCCTACTTTTTTCAACGAGAATTATATCTTCAATGCTAATGTTTTTTTCTGGCATACATTTTGCCAGATGGAGGCGCGGGGTATAGGCTACCAAGGAGAGATAATCCAGTTGTCCGAAGATTGTTTTAAAGCCGTGCTTAGGTGTATTAAGATTGTCATCATTTTATGGTTTTGTAATGCTAGATGTATATTTATATGCCAAATTTGGTGCTTTAGAAGCTTCTATATGGATATATATGGCAATCATGATGTGTTTATATATAAGGTTGGCAAGTTGAGGACGATGTATACATATATGTATGAGTGTGAACAATATCTATGGATATTATGGGTGCGTGCGCATACATAGACACATATTTACATGTGTGTATGTGACATGCACACATGCATTCATAGGCACACACACATACACATATCTTCCAGTTGTAGCATGTATGGTTTCAATGGATTACACATACACGTACATATACGTACATGTACATACATACATACATACATCTTTATGCGTGTTTGTGTGTAACTCGATGTGCCTAGCTTCTAAAAGGAAAGGAAGGGTGATTTTACACATATTTCTTTTGCCTGTAACTACATGGAAAATGCTTCCTTGAAAATGCAAAATGCTTCCTGCCCGTCGGCGCGACACTAGTAAATAGAAAGGATATGGGTCATTGCATGCCAATAGAAAGGGCAAGGAGGTACATACTAAAATGAAACCTTAGAAAAACACTCTTATTCTTGAAAAACTCACAGAATATATTGAATAGAAATGCAAAACAATATTTTGGTGGCCTTCTTTTGGGCTCATGTGTCGTGTGTGTGTGTGCTTTCGTGCCACTGTCAACAGCCAGTAGGCTTTAAACCTAGTACCTCTTGTATGGGACTTCAACACCTTACCCCGCCGTTAGGCTGTGTCTCTATTGCCCCTCTTTTTCTTGCCTTTCCTAGAAGGTTTGAGCTTTGAGGGGCTTTAATATTCTCTGAAAGCTTTCAGCACCGATGTGGACTGTGTATATATGTATTGGCATACCCTATTAAAAATAAAGAAATTGTGGAGATGCCACGTGGACCGTTTGCCGTGGCACTGTGCGCAATCTGTTGCGGAGCAAACACAACATCCAGCACTGATCTTGCCTTCCTCCCTTCCTGTGATCTCTGGTTTTTTTGAGTTCTCCGGCGCGACGATGGCTTACAAAGTACTTCTCCAACCCTCCTCTCTGTGTGTGTGCATGAAGGTATGAAAAAGCTATGCCCATCTTGTTTTTCGATCTAGCGAAATTCGCACTCGTTTTTTGTCTGGATCGATTCCTTCCACGTGCTATCTGTACGAAAAATCATGCCAATTTTTTTGTCTGGATCGATTCCTTCCACGTGCTCTCTGTACGAAAAATCATGCCAAAAGTTGCGGACGGCATATGTACGACAATATGTACGAGACAGCATCCTTTCGGTACGGCAAACGCAACATATGCCATACGAAGTGTGCTTTGTAAATGGCGCTTTGGAAGGGAATTTTCTGTATTCTAACAAGAACACATACACTCGGGATCTAGAATGCTGCCCATCAAAGCGATTGTGACGCTGTCACTTGATGATATGTAAGGATGCATAAATATGTGATGAGTCAATGCGGGCACATGTTTAATGAGCTCTCTCTTATCAAACGATATGAGGATGCATGTGACAATCCCACTTAACCACATAAGGACGTGTGTGCAACATGTGTGGGCATCTGCATAATGAGCCCACTTGATTCGATGTATTTTTTGTGAACAATTCTAACGTTGCAATTCACAGTTTTCCTGTCTGTCTCAATCACAGATTGGTGTTTTGGATCAGGTTTGGATTGTGGCAACAGTCAGATAGTTAACAACGTGAGTCAAACCTACGGCAACAACAAAAAGGCCTCAATTGAAGAGCTAATTACTCATGATTAGAGGTGTTTATATGGCATGGAATGTGTTCAAATGGTGCAAAGGGCTCAGGATAGTGGGCTCTTTGATGATATTTGCTGTTCTTGCTATTGTAGCAGTCACATACTATTCTATTGTCATTCTAAATTATGGTCCTCAGCTTTTGAGAGGAGGTGCTGGTTTGGCAGTTGCACTTCCGGTTTTGCTCATTTTCCATGCACTGGTAAGGTTCCTTGTCATGGGAAATTTCAGTTTTTTTCTTGCTTTCAAGACATGAAGACCATTTGATTTATGAGCTGTTACCATGCAGTTGGTCATGCTTCTGTGGTGTTACTTTATGACGGTGTTTACGAATCCTGGTAGCGTTCCACAACATTGGAGGCCTGCTACTGATGAAGAAGACTCAGAAGCACAAGTTGTTCCCCTATCGTTGACGCCGCCGTTAGATGGAGCCACTACGAGCTTGGAAGGAGCAACAGGGAATGGGTCAGCTCGATTTCCAGATGTCCGATTTTGCAGGAAATGCTCTCATTTCAAGCCACCACGTAGCCATCATTGTTCTGTTTGTGAGTATTACTTCCATTGTATCCCTAGCTATTGTTCCTTGTTTGTCCCCATTGCCTTTGCCTTTTCTGCTCTCTGGTTATTTTTCTGGTGGTTTTGTTCAAGCTAGGTTGGCTTTGTGGTCTAAGATCCCCTTGTCATAAGGATTGCTCTGGTGTGTGGCAGTGGATCTTACGGATTGTGTGGGCTAGTTTTGCAGCCTTAGTGTGTGATAGTCCTATATACATTAGAATTTAATACTGCAGTCGGAAGCTCCCTCTATACACGGTGCAATGCTTGGGGACCTGTTTGAACATATAGGATGAGATGTGAGAACACATGAGCCCTGCACAAGAACAGGCAGCAGCTGTGGCATTGGACAAATCAATGGGCCATTTTTTCACCAGGATGGTCACAAAAAGATTTTCTTAATTAGAAAACCTAGAATTTTATACTGATAATATGACCCCATCTTAGCGTTCAAAACATTATGCCATACTTTAAAAACTCATTCTACTTTATGTATGTAATGCTCTGCCTCTAAAGTTTCTAGATTCCCATCCGTTCAGCTCAGATGGTTGGCACACCAAGGTGCTCAGGTTACATTATGTGTGCTCATAAGAAGCTAAACCAGGAATGCAGTTTGGACACCTGAAAGATGGCCAGATTGGGTCATCCTCTTGGTTGAAGGCTCGCCTTCGTGTTTGTCCCCATCCCAACCAAAGGATCATACTATAGAATTGGGCAATCGTCACATAAGTTCTTCCTACAGTAGAGCAAGATAATGGAAGAGGAATGGGAAAAAGGTTCAATGGTCAAACAAAAAATTCATCATTACCTTGCGTTCCATGTGCTTAAATCTCATGCTCATGATGAATGGTTGTAACATGCAGTGGAAGTCTTCGTATTGGAGGATCCCGTCACACAAATGCTCACACTGTCTTCTGTATCCTGAGTTTCGCGAGTTTAGCAATCCACTTTAATACTTCAAACTTTAGAGAGATATGAGAGAGAGATGAGAACTGTACACTGTATGGGGTCCCGAATTACCCACTGAAGGGCCCCCCTATCCCGTTACCGAGATAGTGTTTGCTTTATTATCTTTAAAGAGACTGACGGTGTGACTGACGATAAGCCAAACACAAGACCTCTGAAGACCAAGTGTTGGGCTGAACTGTACAGTGCTGTAGAAGCACCAAAGATGTCCAATCTCGAGCCTATGCACTCTTCCCAATGGTATGAGGGAGGGATGCAAAGCTAGGGCTGAGAGAGGGGCTGTTTGGGACTGTTCTAGACTGTATATGAATGCTGTAAATGAATGAGAATGCTGCATTTTACCTTCACCAAGAGGCTGGAGCAAAACGATGATATGATGAATGCTGAAAACTGTGTGGGTGCAGAAAACGCAAGGCTGAATGCTGAACTGATGCGTTTGACTGATGTAGATGGCTGAATGCTCATGCGTTTGAGGCGCCTAGGGCTGTAGGAGACAAACGCTGAAGAGAGGTGGCTGAAACTGCAATCGCTTATGCTCCTGAGGCTGAGGATGACAAGCGCTTGATTGCTCTCTTGCTGAATATGATGAATGATGGAATGATTATGCAAAGGCTCTATTTATATGGACCATATGAGCCAGTCGGCTGGCTACTGAGCTGGCCGATTGCTCATGTCCAATAATAAATGCTTAAATGTGTATAAAATGCTGGGAAAAATACCAGAAAAATCCTAGATAAATATTGGATGCTATCTGGGTTCCTGCAATGGTGTAGATGCTATGCATGAATGATGTGCAATATGCAGGATGCTTTCTGATGCAAACCCTAAGGTTTCTACTGACTATATGTGCATGAATGCGTCTCTTTAAGTGGGTTAAGGGACTTAGACTGATTGACTGATTGACTATGGCTGAGAATGATCTATGTAGCTCGTGTGCCTGACTTATCCTGGACTGAGGATATACAATGGGGTCACGGCATACGACAAATATCATCCTATTGGGTTCTAATAATGTACAGATGTTGCACTGCTGATGATGAGCCAGTTTGTCACCATGCACTACAGTGCAGAGTGCATGTGACATTCCCTCCTGCTTAGCTTGGTGGCAGGTTCATGGCTTCCAAGTAGTCCGCCAACAACTAGGGGTACTCTTGAAAGAACTCCTCGTCTAGCCATATGGCTTCATGGGTACCTCGATCTCGGAATTTCGTATAGAATTGACGTATCCGTCGACCGAAACCATGCTTCCAACGATGAAGAAGGATCTGCTCGGGCTCAATGACTTCTGCTTCGTCTACCATGTCTGGCTGCTGCTCATCTGAAACATCAAACACTTCTAGTCCAACATATGGTTTTAGCCAAGAAACATGGAAAACATCATGCATTGTTCAACTGGTAGGCAACTTCAACTTCATGGAGACATCACTTAACTTCTTAACTATTGGAAAAGGACCAAAACTATGGAATGAAAGCTTGGGACAATGTTTGCCCACTTGTTTCAATCTTTGTTTCATGATACGCAGATAGACCCAATCCTCTTCCTTGAAGTGAATATCTCGTCTAGACTTATTCGCCTGTCTGCTATATGCTTCCTGTGCTTTGGTCGAGCGGTCCTTGACTAACTCAATGATTTTGGAAAATGCTTCCGTGGTTTTATTAGCCTCTAGAGATGGAGACACCAATCTCGTTAAAAGAGAAGAGAAACGGCGTCCAAAGGCTGCTTCATATGGAGTCCGTCCGACACTGGATGAATGAGTGTCGTTCAAATAGCTTGGACCAATGGAAGATAATGTTTCCATTTGGACTGCTGGTCATGACAGTATGACTTGAGAACATCAAAGGCCAACTGGTTATAAATTTCTGTTTGGCCATTTGTCTGCGCGGATGGAATGCACTAGACAACTGCAACTTAGTTTCGAAGTTCTCAAATAATGCCCTCTAGAAATGCAAGGTAAACTTGGAATCTCTATCTGATGTAATGGTGCTAGGCAAATCACAAATTGGGTACCAATGCTTGAGAAACAGACGGGCTACGTCCTCGGCTGTGGCCGTATGCTTGCATGGGATGAGCATGCAGAATTTACTAAAGCGATCCACAATGGTGAAACACTGAGTGTTACGGGATCCGATGGATGCTGGTAGAGGCCCTATAAAGTCCATAGATATGTCGATGAAAGGTCCGTCGGGGATAGGCAAAGGTTGAAGTAAACCAGCCTTCTTTGTATGTGGAACCTTTACTTTTTGACAAATCTTACAGGCTTGTACAGGTGCATAGACATCATGCCTCATCTTTGGCCAATAAAAGGACCGTTCTAATTTTTCGAGGGTACTGTTGATACCTCTATGTCCTCCAACTAAGGAGTCATGGGCATCATGGAGAAGAGCGGAACGCTTTTCCCGAATGACATAGAGGCGGTTCTTGAAGAACAACCAACCGTTCTGGATGGAATAATGGTCTGGCTCAGAATTGAGGGCCAAAATGTACTGAGTACCAAACTCAGGGGAGTCGACATATTGGTCTTTCATACTATCTAAGTCTTTCCCCGTGATTTCGAGAATGGTAGATTCTTGGACTGCCTGGATGCTGGTCTTTCGACTAAGAGCATATGCTAGTGGGTTATGCTTACCAGGGATATATTCAGTCATTCCTCCAAACTGTTGGAAGAGTTGACTCCACCTGGCCTGTCGATCACTCCACTGGGCACTTGGGATAGTTTGAAGCCACTTAAGTGCTTGGTGGTGTGTTTTCACTGTGAAAACCTGTCCATAAAGAAAAGGCTTCCAATGTTTGAGCGCTGTGATCACATCCAAAAGCTCTTTGTCATATACCGAATAATTCTTTTCGGCGACATCCAACTTTCTACTGTAATATGCCACGAGTCTATTGTCCTGCTGGAGAACTGCACCTATGGCTACATTGCTTGCTTCGGTAATGACCTCAAAAGGTTCATCCCAAGATGCTAACTTTAATACATGCGCTTCTGAGGTGGCTTTCTGGAGTGCATCAAGCACCTTGCCTGTAACTGAGACTTTTTGCTTGCGAGTCTTCATCCCCTTGAGCAAGTCGGTAAGAGGTGTTGCAAGGTTGGAAAACTGATGGACATGGGTACTATAGGCCTGACAAAGACCTACGAATGAGCGGATTTCTTGGGCGGTCTTAGGAATGTCCCAACCTAAGATTTCGTGAACCTTTGATGGATCCAGTCTAATCTCATCGGAACCGATGATATAGCCCAAATACTGAACTTCCTTAACACCAAAGACAGACTTTTTGGCATTTATGTAGAGCTCATTATCTTGCAAAAGTTGCAAGACTTTCTCCACATCTTTCTCATGCTGCTCAGCAGTGGTTGAGAAGACTAGTATGTCATCAAGGAATATGAAAACACACTTCCCAATGTGGACTGCGAAAATCCTAGACATCATCTTATTGAAGGTTGCGGGTGCATTTGTAAGCCCAAAAGGCATAACTACAAACTCGTAGTGACCACGCTCTATCCGGAAAGTTGTTTTGGGAATGTCAGCTTCAAAAATGCGGACCTGATGATAACCACTCTTGAGGTCGATCTTAGTGAAAAATTTAGCACCGTCTAAACGCTCCAAAATGTACGCTATCCTTGGCATAGGAAACTTATTCTTGATGGTGAGTTTGTTTAATGCCTTGCAATCTACACAAAGTTGTGCAGACTTGTCCTCCTTTTGGACAAATAGGATAGGTGCAGCAAATGGTGAGAAAGAAAGCCGAATAAATCCGGCTCGGAGAAGCTCAGATAACTGCTTTTCTAATTTGCCCTCTAAAGTCTTGGAAAGACGATAGGGAAACCTGCTAGGAGGATCTGATCCAGGGACCAAATCAATATGATGGTCCTTAGGGCAAGAGGGTGGGAGACTGGGCGGGAGATCGTCCCTAAGCATAATGGCCTGATGTCTGGATAGGAGGTTTGCTAAGTGAGGGACTGAAGATGAAATGGATGCTACCAATGAGGTAGAGAGTGTTTGAGCACGAACATAAAGTAGTGCTCCTTCTGCTCCCTTGCGGATAGCTCGTCTGGCCCCTGAAGATGCGAAATCAATGGGATGCCAAGAATGCTTCTATCCCCACGAATCATGATAGGCTAAGGAAAACCTTTACAGATAGTAAAAGTGTCCTGCCCCCAATCGGGAATAGGCTCATATTGGCGGAACCACTGAATTCCTAAGATCATGTCACATCCCAACAGAGGCGAGACGATGAAATCTCGTTGAAATGAGGCCTTTTGAACTTCAAAGGCAAATTGCTGTGCCTTCTCGGAAATGTGGGTGCGAAGACCAGGTGTAAATCCATCCACATCTAGATGATATGGGACTAATGTGCAGTTCAATTTATTAGCCAACTGGGGAGAGATGGCGTCTTTAGAACTACCCATATCTAAAAGGACTACAAATTGTTGGCCATTGGCAGAGCCATAAGCTCGGATAAGGCTCTTCTGTGCAGCATCGCTCTCACACTCCTGCTTAGCATCAAATACCACTGATGGCATAGGATGCATAGAAGGTAAAAGTTGAATCGCATTGGTGGTAGTAGGCGGGGCTGGAGGAGTTGGAGAGGCTGTGGCAACTATGGCAGAAGGGACTTTAGTGGCTTGTTCCGCTTGCCATTTGTGGCAATCCTTCTTACCATGCCCTATGATGTGACAGAAAAAACATCTATTTTCTGACTGATACTTCTTTTGCTCCTCTGGAGGAAGATAACCTCCAGTAATGCTTGCTTTAGCCTTTTCATCGGGGTTTTTCTTGGGCTTAGATTCTTTATCTTTCTTACCCCCTGAACTGGAGCTATTACTGCCGTCCTTCTTAGCATCTTTAGAGGATGCGTTACCTTTCCCTAGCTGTGCAGTGGATTGCTGCTACTGGGGTTTGGTACTGGACTGAGATGACTACTTGGGCTTGCCTCCGTTCATCTTCATTTCTTCATTCTGAGTGAGAGTCAAAGCCCGGTCATATGTACTAGGTTCAAAGTTACGAACTGTGAACCAAATGTTAGGATCCAATCCACGAATGAATTGCTCCATCTTGGCTTGCGCAGATAGCCCTAACTGCTGTGCTAAAGTAATAACCTTGCCGGAAAACTGAAGCACTGGGGATTCGTTCTGTCTGAGTCCATAGAACTCATCTGCCAGACCGGTCATGTATTGGGGCGGGAGGAATCTGGTCTTTAGGTCATGGACAAAGGTATCCCAGCTGAAAGCTGTGACACCTGTGGTTTGGTCTGTATAGAGATTAGACCAATGCTGCTACCAAGTGACTACCTCACCAATGAGATGGGGAGCCGCTACGTGGACTCTATCCTAAGGATCTGTGATCCTAGCTAATGGAAAATGAGCAGTAAATTGATGAATAAACTGATTTACTGCTAAAGGATCACACTTACCATCATACTTACTGAAATTAGGTTGACTTCGAATGACGGTAGTTGATGCTGCGGACTGCTGGCTGGTGGCACCTGAGGCTGGGGATGCTGAAGAGAGGTGCTGGTATCTAAGATGGATGGCCTCCTTTTTCCTTTGATGCTTGAGTAACATACGTTCTCGATCGAGCTCTTGTTGGTGCTCCCGAGCGGCGAGTTCAGCCTGGCGCCGGTCTTCGTCGATCCTACGTTAGGCTTTCTCATAGTCCTGTCTTTCTGCTTTTTCTTGTTGCTTTCGAGCTTCTGCTTCTGCTTTTTCTTCTCCTTCGGGCCTCATCTTCTCTCCTTTGTTGTTCCATTTGAAAGAAGAGGGAGATGTAGTCGGGTGCTGTTGGAGGTGGAGGAGGACGTGCTACTACTGCCTCCAAGAGTTGGAGACGCTCCATGAGCAGCTGGTTCTGAGCTCTAAGAAGAGCTATGGTGTCTGCGGTAGACGGAAGAGCAAGGTCTCCTTCGGGGGAGATGTCTTCCGGCTGATGAGTACTCTCCTCTGTAGACATGATGCTGAAGTCGGTGGTCGTGCCGGAACGCAATCTGACCATCCAAGGATGCCCTCACGCTAGGATACGGTGTGTGTGGACAAGCTGAATCTGATGTAACATGCAGCGGAAGTCTTCGTATTGGAGGATCCTGTCACACAAATGCTTACACCGTCTTCTGTATCCTGAGTTTTGCGAGTTTAGCAATCCACTTTAATACTTCAAACTTTAGAGAGATATGAGAGAGAGAGATGAGAACTGAACACCGTATGGGGTCCCGAATTACCCATTGAAGGGCCCCCTATCCCGTTACCGAGATAGTATTTGCTTTATTATCTTTAAAGAGACTGACGGTGTGACTGACGATAAGCCAAACGCAAGACCTCTGAAGACCAAGTGTTGGGCTGAACCGTGCACTGCTGTAGAAGCACCAAAGATGTCCAATCTCAAGCCTATGCACTCTTCCCAATGGTATGAGGGAGGGATGCAAAGCTAGGGCTGAGAGAGGGGCTGTTTGGGACTGTTCTAGACTGTATATGAATGCTGGAAATGAATGAGAATGCTGCATTTTACCTTCACCAAGAGGCTGGAGCAAAACGATGATATGATGAATGCTGAAAACTGTGGATGCAGAAAACGCAAGGCTGAATGCTGAACTGATGCGTTTGACTGATGTAGATGGCTGAATGCTCATGGGTTTGAGGTGCCTAGGGCTGTAGGAGACAAATGCTGAAGAGAGTGGCTGAAACTGCAATCGCTTATGCTCCTGAGGCTGAGAGAGAGAGAGAGAGAGAATGATCAGATGCACAGAGAGTTTGCAGGACTCAATGATGATTCTATTGATTGATTGAAGTGCTTCAACTCACCAAGTACAATGATTTTTATAGGCTTTAGAGTAGCCTTATCTTTTGACACATCACATACACAGGACACATGTCAACCACACACTAATGACATGTGGCACACTTATCTTATGCACATATAAGGGGGTGTTCACACCTAAGCTGGCGTTCACACACGTACATATGAATAAGGACTCATACACATAAAATGGTTACACATGAGGTGGAAATAGACGTGAAGCTCCGAAATACCCAACAAACCCTCCTTCGGAGTGACGGAGGTGAGACCCAACACACAAAGGAAGAAGTAACTACCTTCTAACTCCATCACATGTTGCAAGGGAGCGATCTAGCCATGCACACTTGTGTGCCATGCTAATCCTCCAATTAGTAAGTGTTAAAGCCCCGATAGGACCAGATACACAAGCTAAACACACAAGGTTAAAACATATACAAGGATGCATGCAAACTCACCTCCCAACTGTAGATCCCATCAGGAATCTCCCTTGAGCGAGGGCTAAGGTTCCACTCCCCAAAGGCTAAGCTAGTCAACCCTGGCATTCCGTACCATCAAAGCCTATTGTAAGGGACCTTTGGTAAGACCGCCTAAATTGCCATGTATATGGCATATAGTCACAAGAAATGTTTTGTAGCTAAAAAAACCGGTGGTTTCCACACACACACACACACACACACACACACACACACACACACACACACATACATACATATGTATATATATGTGTGTGTGTGTGTGTGTGTGTGTGTGTGTGTGTGTGTATATACACACACACACATACATACATACATATGTATATATATGTGTGTGTGTGTGTGTGTGTGTGTGTGTGTGTGTGTGTGTGTGTGTGTATATATATATATATATATATATATATATATATATATATATACATACATACATATACATACATACATATACATATGTTTCGAAGGTTTCAAATGGATGAATCTAGTGCAACGAAAGATGGTTTAAATATTTGTATTTATATATGTATATATGTAGTTATATATGTATATATGTATATATGTATGTATGTATATATACATACGTATATATACATACATATACATACGTTTCGAAGATTTCGAATGGACGAATCCAGTGCAACGAAGAGCAAGCTGTGGGTCATTAAAAGGTAGTTCTCTAAGCATTTTTCAGTGGGACGAGAATTATCAGTTTAGGGTATGTATGTAGCTAAGGGGAGTTACACAGGGACATGATTTTCTTTCAGTTTTGAGGTTTTTTAGACCAAGAGGAGTTGCACATGCTCATGATTTTTCCTTGCAACCGCCTATTGGCAAGTTCCAGGGGCGTCTTTGGACCAAGAGGGCCACGTAACCCATAAGTCACTTATATAGTGACTATTGCGACTATAAATAACAATCCAGCTATAAATAGCAAGTAACCATGGATTATCACTAATAATGAATCCGAGCCTCTTGTAACTTGCATGTGGCCTTCCCCTAATCTCAAGGCTTCCCAATCGTGTCTAGATTAGGACCTAATCCCAAGGATTAGTGTTAGGTACATAACATACTTCCCCTTCTAAGAACTTTCCTCTCTAGGAAACAAAATTAGAGAATCTCCGCTCTAAACTAGCAAATGGCTCCCAAGTCCTCCACTACTACCTTGTCTTTCCACTTGATCTTATACTCTGGGATCAACTTATTCCTAAGCTTCCTCTCCTTGAAATCCAACATAAACTCTAGTTCATGTGGAACAAAGGATAAGTCCTCAACCTCTACTAGTTCCTGAGGTCTAACTATTTTATCCTTAGCACTATTATAGGCAAACTCGACCATTGGGATGTACCTCTCTGAGTCAGATGGTCGCCTAGAGAGGTATGCATGAAGCATATCCTCAAGAACTTGATTCATCCTCTCCATTTGTCCATCGGACTGAGGATGATAAGAGGAACTCATGCACAACGTAGTCTCCAATTTCTGGAAAACTAGTTGCCAAAAGTGTGCAAAAAACTTCGAGTTCCTGTCACTCACTATGTCACAAGGCAACCCATACAATCTGAATGTAGCATGCAGTGGAAATATGCGTAGATGAAAGGATCCTATCACACAAAGTCTCACACTGCCTTCTATATCGTGAGTTTCGTGAGTCTTTAGCAATCCACTTTATCACTTCAAACTTTAAGAGAGAGAGAGAGAGAGATCTGTACACAGTATTGGGTCCCAATTACCCACCACTGAATGGTCCCCTCCTATTGCTAGGAGTATTTGCTTCAATCCTAAAGGGTTCTACTGATGTACAATGATGCACTAATGATGAGCCGTCTTGTCACCATGCACTACAGTGCAAAGTGTATGTGACATTCCCTCCTGCTTAGCTTGGCGGCAGGGTCATGGCTTCCAAGTAGTGTGCCAACAGTTGGAGGTACTTCTGAAAGAACTCCTTGTCTAGCCAACTTGCTTTATGGGTATCTCGATCTCGGAACTTTGTGTAAAACTAACAGATTCTTCGATCGGAACCGTGCTTCCAACGATGAAGAAGGATCTGCATAGGCTCAATGACTTCTGCTTTGTCAATGATGTCCTGCTGCCATTCATTTGAAACATCAAAAACTTGTGGACCAACATATGGTTTTAGCCAAGAAACATGGAAAATATCATGCATCGTCCAACTGTTAGGCAACTTTAACTTCATGGAGACATCACTTAGCTTTTAAAATATAGGAAAAGGTCCAAAACTATGAAAAGAAAGCTTGGGACAACGCTTGTCCAGTTGTTTTAATCTCTGTTTCATGATACACAAATAGACCCAATCCCTTTCCTTGAAGTGGACATCTTGTGTAGACTTATTTGTCTGTTTGCTGTAAGCTTCCTGGGCTTTGGTCAAGCAGTCTTTCACTGACTCAATGATTTTGAAGAATGACTCCATCATCTTGTTAGCTTCTAGAGATGGAGACACCATTCTCGTCAAAAGAGAGGAGAAACAGCGACCAAAGGCTGTCTCATACGGAGTACGTCCGACACTGGATGAATGAGTATCATTTACGATGGCTTGGACCAATGGAAGATAATGTACTGGTTAATGGCCAGGCTTAGAAGTGAGGGCCAAACTGTATTGAATACCAAACTCTGCGGAATCGACATACTGATCTTTTATGCTATCCAAGTCTTTTCCAGAGATCTCGAGAATGGTAGACTCCTGCATGGTCTAGATGTTGGTCTTTCTACTAAGAGCATCTGCAACTGGGTTATGCTTACTAGGGATGTACTCGATTATTCCTCCAAAGTGTTGGAAGATCTGACTCCATTTAGCTTGCCGATCATGCCACTGAACACTTGGGATTGTCTGGAGCCACTTAAGTGCTTAGTGGTTTGTTTTGACTGTGAAAACCCGTCCATAAAGAAAAGGCTTCCAATGATTGAGCATTGTGATCACTAATTGCTCGTGCCCTCTAAAGTCTTGGAAAGACGATAGGGAAACTTGCTAGGAGGTTATGTCCTAGATACCAAATCGATATGACGATCCTTAGGACGAGAGGGGGGGAGATTGGGTGGGAGATTGTCCTTAAGCATACTGTCCCGATGTCGAGAACTTACTTTGCTTGCCATTTCTGGCAATCCTTCTTACCATGCCCAATGGTATGACAATAGAAACATCGGTTTTCTAACTGGACTTCCTTTTCTCCTCTGGAGGAAGATAGCCTCTAGTGATGGTTGCTTTAGCCTTTTCCTTAGGGGTTTTCTTAGGCTTGGATTCCTTACTCCTTGAACTAGAGCTAGAACTGTTGTCCTTCTTAGCGTCTTTAGAAGACGGAGCACTCTTCCCCGGTTGGGTTTTGGTACTAGACTAGAGTTGTTTTGGCTTACCTCCGTTCATCTTCATTTCTTTATTTTGAGTGAGAGTCAAAGCTCGGTCATATGTATTGGGTTCAAGTTGCAAACTGTGAACCGAATGTTAGGATCCAATCCACGAATGAATTGATCCATCTTGGCCCGCTCAGATAATGTTAACTGTTGTGCTAAAGTGATAACCTTACTGGAAAGCTGAAGCACGGGCGACCTATTCTGTTTGAGTCCATAGAACTCATATGCCAGATTGGTCATATACTGGGGAGGGAGAAATCTGGTCTTTAGGTCATGGACGAAGGTGTCCCAGTGAAAAGCTGACACCTGTGGGTCGGGTCTGTATGTAAACTAGACCAATGCTGCCACCAAGTGACTGCCTCGCGTGTAAGGTGGAGAGGCGTTACGTGGACTTTGTCTTGCGGATCTGTCAGCTTAGCCAAAGGAAAATCTGTATTAAATTGATTGACAGTTGAATGATCACACTGACCGTCATACTTACTAAAGTTTGGCCGAGTCCGGATGACGGTCGTTGATGTTGTAGGAGTCTGGCTGGTGGCAGCTACTATGGGCGGAGAAAATGAAGAAAGGGTATGTTGGAAGTGTTGGGTTCCCTTTCCCGCTTGTGTTCGAGTAACATTCGCTCATGATTGAGCTCTCGTTGGTGCTCCCGAGCTACGAGGCCAGCCTGACACCGATCTTCTTCAAGCTTGCGTTGGGCTTCCTCATAATCCCGTCTTTCTTCTTTTTCTTGTTGCTTTCTTACTTCTACTTCAGCTTTCTCTTCTTGCCGTCTGGCCTCATCTTCTTGTCTTTGTTGTTCCATCTGAAAGAAAAGAGAGATGAAGTTGGGGATAGCTGGTGGAGTGGGTTTTGCTGCGGTGGCCTCCAAGAGTTGGAGACGCTCCATAAGAAGTTGGTTCTGACCTAAGTAGAGCTATGGTATCTTCTGGTGGTGGAAGTGTATGGTCTCCTTCGAGGGAGACGTCTTCCTGATGGTGTGTAATCTCCTCTGTAGACATGTTGTTGAAGTCGGTGGTCTTGCCGGAGCAAAGTTGGACCATCCAAGGATACTCTCACGCTAGGATGCGGTGTGTGTGGACAAGTTGAATTTGATACCGATGTAACATGCACGGAATTATGCGTAGATGAAAGGATCCTATCACACAAAGTCTCACACCGCCTTCTTTATCTTGAGTTTCGTGAGTCTTTAGCAATCCACTTTCACTTCAAACTTTGAGAGAGAGAGAGAGAGAGAGAGAAAGAGAGATGTACACAGTATTGGGTCCCAATTACCCACTGAAGGGCCCCCTCCTATTGCTAGGAGTATTTGCTTTATTTTTTTGAAGAGAATGACTGCAAGACTGACTTTGAGACTATAGGTGAGCCGAATGCAAGACCTTCAAAAGACCAAGAGTAGGGCTGACTGCACACTGATGTAGAAGCACCAATGATGACCAATCTCGATGCCAATGCACTCTTCCAAGGGGCTGTAGGAAGGTTGCAAAATTGAGGCTGAGACAAGGGACTGAATGGGGACTGTGCTAGGCTGTGAGGATGGTTGCCTTTTCCTTCAACAAGAGGGTGGGGAGAAAACGATGAGATGCTGAATATGTAGGCTGAGATGTGCTGCGTTTTCTGCAAGAGATGAGCAGAGGTATGGATGCGCTTCAGCCTGGATGATGATCTATGCTTGATGATGATTGATTGATTAAATGCTTGCTTGAATGATTGAATGAATGAGGAAATTGGTAGGTATTTATATGCAAGTGCAGGGCTGGTCGGTTTGCTCAAGAGAAAGTCGGCTGGCTCTACTCGCTACACGACTGGATAAATAGGTTAATAATGCTGAATATAATGCTTTAATGCTGCCGACTGGCCCATAAGGCTGCCGACTAGGTCATATGCTTTATGCAATGGTTATAATGCTAAGCAAAGTAGAGAGATGCTAATGAAAGGTTCATATGCACATGAGATGAATGATATGCAATGCAGACCAAACCTAATGCAAACCCTAAGGCTTCTAGATTGACTTCTACATGCATGAATGATTCTCTTCAAGTGGGTTAAGGGACTTGACTGATTGATTGACCTTCTATGGCTGAGGAAAGACCTACGTAGCTCGTGCGCGACATGTCCTGGATTGGGGCTCAATGGGGCCACGATATACGACAAAATCATATCCTAAAGGGTCATACTGATGTTCAATGATGCACTGATGATTAGCCATCTTATCACCACGCACTACAATGTAGAGTGCATGTGACACTGAACAACTGCTCTGAGCCAAATTAGTTGCTATGAGGATTGACCTTGTAGGTAAAAACCTTGCCATCTATGTCAATCTGTCAACCACCACCCAGATAACATCGTGCCCTTTGCTGGCTTATGGCAATCCGACAATAAAATCCATGGAAATACTTTCCCACTTTCCAAAAGGGATCTATAGAGGATGTAACAACCCTCTAGCTCTAAGATGCTCACTACAATGCAGAGTGCATGTGACACTGAACAACTGCTCTGAGCCAAATTAATTGCTCTGAGGATTGACCTTGTAGGTAAAAACCTTGCCATCTTTATCAATCTGTGAACCACCACCCAGATAACATCATGCCCTCTGCTGGTTCGTGGCAATCTTACAATAAAATCCATGGAAATACTTTCCCACTTTCCAAAAGGGATCTCTAGATGATGTAACAACTCTGTAGGTCTAAGACGCTCACTACAATGCAGAGTGCATGTGACACTGAACAACTACTGTGAGCCAAATTAGTTGCTCTGAGGATTGATCTTGTAGGTAAAAACCTTGCCACCTTTGTCAATCTGTCAACCACCACCCAGATAACATCATGCCCTCTGCTGGTTCATGGCAATCTGACAATAAAATCCATGGAAATACTTTCCCACTTTCCAAAAGGGATCTCTAGAAGATGTAACAACCCTCCAACTCTAAGACGCTCATTCACCTAACATTGACAACACTTGTTATGTACTGGTTACTAATCCTTGGATTAGTGGGCCTAATCCAACAAGGTTAGGAGAGCCCTAAGATTAGGAGAAAGGAGGCTAAAATGGGTGGCTAAGGTTATTATTAATAAATCCATGTGTATTTATGTTATGCACGTGGTTACTAATCGTCAAATTAGTGGGCCTAATCCAGTAAGGTTAGGGGAGCCCTAGGAGAAAGTAGGCGAATATGGGTGGCTAAGGTTATTATTAATAAATTCATGTGCGGTGACTATTTATAACAGTTTGGTTATTTATAGTAGCAGTGGGTACTATATAAGTGAACTATGGGGGGTTATTGTTGTTGTAACTTCAATATTGGTCAGAGTTTGACCAAGACTCCGGCTAACTCTGACCAAGACTCTGGCTATGTGTGTGGCGGAGCATAGATTGGCATGCCGAAGGACTAGCATGGATCTGTGGGAGTCAAACCTTAGCCTATGGCCTGGCGGTGGTTCAAAGCATAGAACCTTGGTTGGGAGATGAGCTAGCCTGCACCCCTCTTAGGGGGTTTGTACTAATCACTCCTATTTTTGTGGGGTTGCAACACTTGGTATCAGAGCGGCCTAAATGCGGAAGGTATCGTGATGCACGGGAGAAGGTCTTAGTAAGCTTTTCCGTTTTTCTTTCTATGGATTCGCAAGATCAAGGTATTCTCTACGCTTTTGTGCTAAGGTTGATTTGAAGGTATTTCTCTACACCATACCTAAGTTTTCATCTCAAGAAAAAAGTTTATGCTTTTTAGGGTTTTGCTGACATGTTAGGTTGCATGGATTCTGAGAGTGGGAGAAATGCTTCCCTCTTAAACCCTTACACCTTGAGATTCTTACCAGTGATTGGCGTGGGACATAACTATGGGGAGCAGAATTCGCACTTCTCTTTTTGTGCATGGAACGCTAGGTAAGTGGTTCATGCAATGATCTCAAAATTATCTCAATTTTTTTCCCTTTTCCTTTCCTGAACATCTAGAATCCGTATATAGTTTATCATGCCCTTGTAGCAGCAGAAGACACCCTTTTCTCCCTATTGGCTGGCTAGGGAGTAGCATGACCATTAGATGGCCTCTTGTGAGTGAAATAAGCACTTGGGCTTGGTGGTTGTGGTCACGACAGGAGCACTTGTTTCCTGTGGCACCTTCTTTCACCTCTCAGGCTTCTGTGGGTGAGGAGTAGACACAGAGGAAAACTAGGCATTGGCAGACATTATGTTTTATGGCATAGGCCAATGGGGAAGCTTAGTTTGCTTTTGTTGGATATTTTGTGCTTTCTTGCTCCACCAAACCCTTACCTCATCGCACAAGGCGTTAATCCTTCGCCATCATACTTTATGAAGTGGTTGTTGGGGAGTGACTTGATCCGAGTAGATTTATGTCTTGGAGCGGAACAATTTGAGTTTTCCTTCATGAATCCTTCCAGATACCTGATGGCTCTTTCCCCTTCATTAGAGGGTACCGTGGCCCTTCACACCCACGAGGAGTAGACATAGGTGGAGGGAGAGTTGTTTGAGTATGTAGTGAGAAGCATATTTTTAGATTCTTGATTTGTATGTGTTGGTAATGGCTTAGTTGAACAACTTGGACGAGAATTCTCCTTGATTACCTGGACTCGTGGTAGACCGGCTTGAAGCAGTAGATCCGGACGATTGCAGGGGTGATATGAGGGCGTTAATCGTTCGCCGTCATACTTTATGGGGTGGTTGTTGGTGAGTGACTTGATCCGAGTAGATTTTTGTCTTGGAGGGAACAGTTTGAGTTTTCCTTCATGAGCTCTTTCCCTTCCATTAGAGGGTACCATGAGGAGCAGAAATAACTGGAGGGAGAGTTGTTTGCGTATGTAGTGAGAAGCATATTTCTTGATAGCTTCTTGATTTGCATGCGCTCGTAATGCCTTAGCTGAGCAACTTGGACGAGAATTCTCCTTGATTACCTGGACTCGTGGTAGACCGGTCTGAAGTAGTAGATCCGGACCATTGTAGGAGTGATCTAAGGGAGGGGATCCAAGAGTGGTTGATCTCTTGGGAGGTTCAGCTGGAGAGACACTCATTGGAGACATATACCTTGGTGTCACATCTGGTACGCGATATCTGACAGATTATTGTTCTGGATATTTGAGAGGGTCCAATTGTAGAAGGGTGATTTCCTTCTTGGAAACAACCGTGACTTGTAGAGAAGAGTTATTGTAGAGACCATTGACTTGGGAGACCAGAGAGCTTTTTTTTTCCGGGAAAAAGATCCTTCTATTAGTTACCAAGGGAGCAGCCAAAATGGCTAAGTACACATCCGTCCCCAAAAGGAGACACAACTCAAGATGATCAAGGGGGAGGATGCCCTTCTCCATGGCATGAGCTTATGGCTGCAAGCATTTTCAGCAATAGGGTGAAACTGTTGGAAAGCTGAAAATGCATTTGATTTAGCTTTCAAACCATACACCAACAAAATGAGTGTAATCATTAATGAAAGTGATAAAGTACAAATGTCCTACAAAAGATGGTGCCCTCATAGGGCCACATAGATCACTATGTACGAGCTGCAATGGCCGAGTAGCTCACACAGTGCCATCCTTTGGAAAGGACTGATGATGCATCTTTCCCAATGTACATCCCTCGCATACATGCTCGAGTGGGAGTTGCATAGGTGGCAACTTATGAACCATAGACTAAATGTTGCAAACGCATAAGAGGGGAAATTAAGGTGACCAAATTGCCCATTGCTTCACCTTATTTAACCCTTGAGGGCCTTCGTTATGTATATTGGGCAGTTGTTAACACGGATGCAGTTTCCCCCTTCGTCTGCTTGCTTCCCAGTTAAGATGTGAGGATTGAATGCCAAAAAATTATCAGAACAGTCTGTTGATTGATTTATTCAAGAGTTCATTTACATACTCATCGTGTTATGTGGTTTTGGAAAAGGTGGACGATGTGTTTTGAAGATGGACCATCATTGCGTGTGGGTCGTCAATTGTGTCGGGGCTCACAACTACAAGTTCTTTCTGTTGTTCATAGTTAAGTAATTTTTCTTTTATGTTTTGAAACAATGACCAAATTTGCATGATATTGACTATGATTTGGGAAAACTTATGCTAGTTATAAATTTATGTGTATGCAGCTTTACACATTCTTGGAGACTGCACTGTGCACCTTCGCACTTCTTCCACACTTCATTGCCTTTTTTGAAGATATTGGGACGCACCTGGATTCTGCCATCTACCTGGCCACAACATTTCTTGCATTTGGTAATTCTTCTCGGCATCTGTTCACATAAAAGTTTTGTGCTTTTGAAGTGTTTTGAAGAGGCTCTATGTGTATGGCCTCAGGGACCTCGGGTTTAGGGGGGTTAATCAACCAAATTCCTTGTGCTTCTCTTGTCAAAGTGATTCATTTCTTGTTTGTCTGCATTGATGGTCTGTGCTGGGACTACATCAGATGCCTCCTGCTCACTCAGTCACTGCTGTCTTCAGCTTCCTATGTGTCTGCAAGGGGCTCCTCTAGACTATCTTTTTTCCATGGCACTGGGTATCATTGTACTATTCATGGTCTCATAGGCCCTGTGGGTCTTTTGTAGATGTTAATATATCTTTCTCTCTTTCTTTCTCTGTTGATTTTTGTGGTCTACGTTGTCCTCATACTCAGTGGGCATCTGGTCGGGTCTAATAGGGATGCAACTGCTTGAAAGCAAGTCAATACAAGTAGTTGGCTGCAAGTTCTGGAGGTTATATTGAGACGAATTATGGTTAATGAAAATGCTAGCTATTTTGCAGTGCTAAATGTGGCTTTTGCATTGAGTTTACTCGGGTTTCTCATATTGCATACCTCTTTGGTGACTAGCAACACTACTACAATAGAGGTAAAGCTTTCATTTTACAGCCTTTTATGTTTCACATGAGGGTGGTCAAAGAGTGTTACAATGAGTTTTTGTGTGCTTTAGGCTCATGAAAAGAAAAATACACCAAGGTGGAGATATGATCTAGGTGTGCGGCAAAATTTTGAACAGGTTTGGTCCCTTTGATTTGTGACTATTTTAGGCTGGTTACATCACCACCCGCTCATCCACGCCATCTGTGAGGGATAGACAGGCTGTCATCCCCTTCTGTCATCCCCTTCCAACTCCCGGATTGCTGTAGTAGCATGGGCAACCAGCCTTAGTGCATTTTAAGACAAGCTTCTAATAGATAGTCAAGGTGTGAACTCCTATTTTTGGCCATGTGACAGGTTTTTGGAACAAGCAAATTGTACTGGCTTGTTCCGGCATATGCTGACAGTGACATACAAAACATGCCAGTGCTTCAAGGGTTGGAATATCCAGTGAGACCTGATTTTGAAGGGCAATATTTTTAGCCATTTCGACATATTTTCTTCTCTGCACATACATTCATCACTAATCAATTTTTTCTCGGGTGTGGTCGTGTTGACCAGGAACGTGAATTAGCTTGCATGTCCTTGTGTCCCTTATTTTCACTAAACATTTTTGGCCATTAAACCTTAGTCATTATGTGCGAAAAGATGGGGGGAAGCTCTGATTCAAGGATGCTGTTGATGTGAAATTTATGTCCAGAAAGGTACCCATTGTCTGACACTCTTCATGTAAACTTGGTCACTTTTGGTGATAGCAAGATCTGGTAATGCTTAGGAGAAGTGCTTTGACAGTGTTAATCTTTTGGCTAATCTACATGACTCTGTGGTCAGATCTGCATGGACTCAACTTACTGAGCAGATCTCTTCGGGACGAGAATAAGTCTTCAGTGTTTTGCTACAAAGCAAGTTTTTCCAACTCGTAAATATATCCAAAACAGAATATGGAAAAAACATTCTCTCGGTTGATTGTACCAAGGTGATATGTACAAGGCTTGAACTTTGTAACATAGCATGTGCCAAGCAATGATGGTAGCTAGACTCAGTTTCATTCATGCCAAGCATATCTTGTGTAACATTTGCGCTTCACAGAGTGGTTAGCACAAGGGGCCTACCTAACCAAGAGGAGGTGAGTCTGAAACACAACCCCTCTTGAAAGAAAAACAAAAGCGCTTTTCATGCAGCTTGCACTTCTGATTTTGGATATGATGGTGATGGCGACTTACTGGGCTCTTCTTTGAGTTATTTCGGGAGATCTCTAATTAAGTCCAATGTTACAGCAGAATGACTGCTGATTGCAGTCTGGCCCTCGTTAAAACTGGACATAAGATGCAGATGCTAAAACTTTGTTAAGTGTCATGAAGTTTTTGAAGAACCTCACGTGGCTCAAACCCTTCCCACTTTTGTTTATCTTACAGTTCATGATGCACAAGGTTGCCCACACTTCCAGAGCATGCATTGAAAAAATCCCCCAAAACCAGCGGTATGCAGATGAATGAAGGGCTAATTACAAGCACTTTAAGTCTGAGCTCGACAAAGGAATAATTGCAACAAAGGAGGTGAAGAGAAAATGCATTAACTTCAACCGATGGAAGAATAGGAACTTCCTCACGCGGCATGTTGAAGGTACGATCAAATTTTTGATCAGCAGAAGGTTGGAAAACTTCATGAGTGGCATCCACCTAGTCAAATTACAGATCCCTACATCTGCAGCACTTACACCCAGCCCCATTCTTCTAACCTTTTTGAAACAGCCAAGCAATCAGAAGGTTACCTAATGGAAGAGCCAAGGATTATGAGGGCTTGCAATCAGATTGTTTTGCATCTGGTTGAAAATGTGCTTGTCTGTGACCTCAATTTTTGTTTTTTGTTTTTTTCCGGATATCAATGGCTTTAGAGGAAGGGTTCTTGTCACAGGTTACTCTCTCACATGTTGCGCTGGTAAGTTGTAGGTTGTCTCTAAACTTTGGAAGGGATGATCGATAAGTTGGGTAGGGGTTAAGCAAGGTTGTCCTCTTTCCCCAACACTGTTTGGTCACCCTCATCAACCATACCCTTTCCCTTTCTACTTCAATTCAACATCTTTCAATTTGCCCCAATCTCTGCCCCCACCTTCTACACCATCCTTCATTGCATCAACACCTCGCAGTGGCAACAACCAACCCTTGCCACTCTCTTGTCTTCTACGACCAATCCATTTTCTTCTTGGACACGCCACCCTCCTTTACTCTATATCGAATCTCACCCGGTTGTGTTGAACGTTGCCATGTGGTGCCACTTGTTTGTCGACTCTATGTTTTTTACGGAGGAAGATCACTTCCACGAGCTCACGGCATTCCCCAGCCTCAACTACTCCATCAAAACGGAGATTTGTTGATTTACTCCGCCATGGTAGCATGAAGACCCTCATTCGTAAAGGAGTGAAGTTAACCTACCACCAGTTTTTCCATATGCCCAACAACCGTGAAATACAAGCCTCATGGCATCCTTCAACTATATCAAATAGTCTACACATACCTTGAGCAAGCCCTCACAACAACTGGAGACGCCACCATTCAAACCATTCATGTGGCTTACCTGAAAGACCTTTCCATCAACGAGGCACACAAGGCCTATGCCTTTTTTAGAAGCAACAAACCCATACATGAAGGCGGCGACCTTGGATGGCACAGAAGATCCCAGGAGAAATACCCAAACCCCCTAGCAGTGTGCAATCTTGAATCCACCCCACCAATTGCTCCACCCTATCCAAACCACACCCACCCCCCACCCAAAACCCTCCCGTCAATCCTAATGCATCATCATCCATGGGATTACCTACTAAATCCATATTTCAACCCCTCTTGCTCGAGCTTCTTCTTTGCCTTACATCTTCCATGGCAACTTCCACCATATCCTTGACACATCCTTTGATATGGTTGAAGTCCGATTGGTAATAATGAATCAACAAATGGACAGCATGTTTACCCAATGGAAGATCGATCAGAGAAGGCTAGCAATTTATTGATGCAAGGGACTGCATGGCCATAGGTTATCTCGGTGGCATAAGCCTTATCTTTCGACTACCAGATGTAGAGAGAGTACATGTCTACATCAACAAGAGAAGACCGTATCGACCCAAGGTTTATGCCGATCAAAAGAAGGTGGTCGTGGTGCAAGTTCTTATGGAAGGGAATGGGCCCATCTATAACTTTCCTTAAATTGATAGACCCACATCACTCACCACCATAGAGATGTGGATCCAATGAAATATTTCAATGATATGCCGTTTCTTCTAGTTCATTATCCTCATCCTCGAAGAGGTGCTAAAGGACTAATGGACAAGTAAAGAAATCGACCTACAGACTTCACTTGATGATGTAGGCATGCACTCTCTCTACATCGTGGCGGGCAATCCAATCAATGGATTTCTTGTCAGTCCTATCGGTGTATCTTTGGCAGCAATGCGAGTTGGTAAGTCTCACTGACGTAGTAGGCTCAACTTCATGACCTTGATTCTCCAAAACGAGGATGAAAGGTGAATGTCAAAGAAAGCAGAGAGTTGGAGTTCTCACATAGTTATCACATGGAGGAGTGCACACACAGGAACCCATCGGTCCTCATAGCCCATGGATGGCATCTGCATTTCTCACAAGGGCGCATCTTGCATACATAGGCACTCACAATAGCTAGCACTCGCACCGAGTCTTATCATCCAGGTAAAACTCTAGATGGGGAGACTGTGGTGTTGGTCCATGGTACAACCCATCGCATGGATCCTCTTCTTTGAGCGTGTAAGAGCCTCCAAGGTCTTCAAAGAAAATAACTCCTTGCGGTTTCCATTGGGACCATTTACCTCTTCAACTATCTTCACCGTTCCACAACAAGAACCTCACCACCAAAGAGCAATAAGCAACAATCTCTAATTTCACCATGAGATTTGGGAGATCACACCTTGCCACGTCGAACAATTTGTGACCACCATCGGAAATCAAATGAAAGGTATTCTTGGCACATGAACTTGCAAGCAAAGCCAAGGGTTATCTTTCCTTATATGAGTCCAACCAACTCACAACCCTAGAGATGAGGCCTCACACCAACCATTCTCACTCTCATATTACACCAAATGCATCCTCAACATGCTTCCTAACTCAAGGGCCAACCGACCTCTCCAACGGCCCTGAAGCATGTGGATCAGTCTCGTCATCACAGACTATAACTCCACACCTCTTTGGAGTTGACATCTTCACCATCGAGCTTGGCGATGCAAAGACATGATCGTCATTACGAAGGGGGGTATGTTAACTAGTTTGCAAGTTTACTCACCTGACCTACCATAAGAAGGTGCTTTGTGATCTTACCACACGGGTAACAGAAGCCCATCTTTTGTAAAATGGTGGTGGACTTTATTAAGTGGCCTTGCCATAAGCTTAATGCCAAATAGGAGAGTCATCGACTTTGTGTACATATTTCCTTACGACTAGAAATAGTGGCTTGGGACTATTTTTCAATTTTTGGCCTAGTGCAAAAGCTAGTCCTTTATATATATAATAACATTAAGCAATACACATTCATTCCCTTATAATAGAATACTTGTTAGCTCTCTCTTCTTTACTTTTTCTTGCTAGTATTTTTTTCTTGCATGCTTGATTTACTTCATTAGGAAAGAATTGGAGTCAATTTCGGGCCTTTTTGCTCTAGAGCGAGAAAGGATTTGGACCAATAGGAAGAGAGCCTCCGTAACGAAACTTTTGATAATTAGATAATAATATATTCTTTATATGAATATATTATTAATAGAGAAAATCAAATTGCATTTGCAAAATACGTAGATCACGCTTTATATTGACTGTTTATTAATGCACATGAAAACTAGTGTTGTCAGCTCATTTAATAAAGGTAGTTTTTCCTCTAAAAATTCTTAGAATTTCTCAACTCATTTAATAAAGGTAGTTTTTCCTCTAAAAATTCTTAGAATTTCTCAGCTCATTTAATGAATAGATTTTTCTCTAATAATTTCACACGTTTTCGAGGTTATCTATTCTTCCATCTTCTTGCGTTTTGAAGGTTATCTCTTCTTTCGTCTACGTTTGTGCTTGTGTTTGCTTCAATGGAAACCATACATCCTAGGCGTCCCTAGTCCTCTGTTAGAGCTACTATAGTATATAACAGCTTTATATGGAGAATCAAAGGTGGATTTTTATTACCATCTCTATTGGTAGCTGGGTTATATTGTAGACGAGGAAGAGAAAAAATGCAACGAAGGAGTTCATCGATACTTACAAAGGCACAGTTAAAGATTTCAAGCTATTTGACATAGGTAGGAGCATTAAGGAAGTCCTTATACAACATGCTTACATGTACTCAGAACTACGTTTGTAACATTTGTCTAATGGCATTCCACTCCATGCTAAACTGTAAGTGTGTTTTTTTGTAAGGGTTTTACATTATGTTTATGTAACGTATTTTATATTTATACTTACACTTATCTTGTATTTGTTTGTATAGATATATATTCTTCAAACATGGTAGACTAGTAGTTTATAGACAGTATAGTGGAAATCATCGATGCATTTTATGCTTCTATTGGTGATAAACTATACAAAGAAAGCTCAAGCAAGTCTTTGGCAAAGAGAAGAGTTTTCTTATTTGATAAATTTTACACGGCACATCATAGTGTTATAAGTTATGGATCTTTGAATGCATTACCACTGCCTTCATTTGAAAGTCAAGAATGGCCAATACCTACTATAGAAACATGTAAGTGCTTTAGATTAAAGATATACCAAGACCTACAAAGATGTATGAAACCAAATGTAGCAAATTGCCAAGTGAAAATTGTTGTCTTTATGCCATTGCATGTTTTTGTTGACTTTTTTATGACGAGGTCACAAAAACATTGTCAATGTTTATCCATAGCTCAAAGAAATGTTTAGATTTCTTAGATCAAAACTGGGATGTGAAAGAATTAAATAGAGTTATTTACAAAATCCATCGAAATTCTATTGTCTGTAAATTTATGATTAGCTCTCAAAATTTTATTTCAGTCTTTTATTATATGAGATGACATTATGTCAATGGAAATCTTGTAGAAATTGATGATGACTTGGAGGACGACATTGAAAATCCATTGATTTTATTAGAGATATGGTTTGAACATGAGCTCTTGACAATACTCAATATTAGGTTAAACATCTCCCTGCGTCAAGTGAGAACATATTTGGTAAACGAGGAGGACCTACAAGTACCTGATGATTATATGTTCGAATGTAACGACCATAAGATATGCCAATCACTCTAATCTTGAATTCAACAATGTCATAATCATTATTATTTATATATATCTATCATTTCTTAAAATAGGTACCAAGGAGAAAAGAAAGGAGGGTTTCATGTAAAGACATTACCAGGAAGCAAGTTCTCTTGGTGCAACTGATTATGTCATAAGAATCATTACAACATGGATACATATGTGACAGACATCTTGGAGACATTAAAAAAGAGACTCTTATATTCTTGATTCAATGCCTTGTTTATCTCAATCATGAAACTATTTTGTATTTCTGAGAGCAATATAAGCAAAATCAATATGCTTTTATATTGTTAAATATTTTGCATTTTTACATTGGATCACAACTTTGTTCAAAAAATTAGGAGTACGCTATGTGGTTTGGGAAGTGGGAGGGGAAGCTTGTTGTTCTTGGGGAGAGAAAGCTTGCTCTTCTCGGGGTGGTGAAGCTTGATATTCTTGGGAAGCGGAAGCTTGCATTTGTCGGGGAGGAAAAGATTCCTTTTGTTGCGTTTCTTTCGTTTTAAATATTTTAAAATTTTATTCATATCGTTTGTCATTACCACATTTCGGTCCCATTTAGTTATACGTCTTTGGATACTTGCTGATGCATAATTTTGCATCTTTTTAACAAATAATTAGAATACAAGGTTGAATGATGGCTGTGCCAAATCACTACAACGCGTGAAGGGTATGATTTTGTCTCATGGTCTCATATCGCATTGTTATGATCTTTCCTTTTTGTGGTAGTGTCAATGTTATTTTGTCACCAATTAATGCATTATTGTGCTATTGGGGTACTTTTCTATTTAAATCACTACAATACGATATACTAACTCTCAAGGATCTCAAAGACCTCGTATTGATTTGTCTTTTTTTCTTGTCCATTAATGTTACTCGTCAACGGATTCTTGTGTGTTGATGCATTTTTCTGCCTTTCTATCTTTTAGATGGCTCTGTTGGAAATTGAGATCAAGCATGATGTTGATGTTGAAGAAACCCCCTGAGGAGAAGTTGTTTGACTTCTTGCACAAAGTTCGCCAGCATCATCGCCAATCGACTATGTTATGAGAATCATTACAACATGGAGATACATATGTGACACACATCTTGGAGACATTCAAAAAGAGCCTTTTATATTTATGATGGAAAATAGTTACAAAGGATCAATGCCTTGTTTATGTCGATCATGAAACCATTTTGTATTTCTGAGAGCAATAAAAGAAAAATTAATATGTTTTTACATTGTAAAATATTTTGCATTTTGACATTAGAACATAGCTTTGTTCAAAAAAATTAGGAGTATACTATCTGGCTTGGGAAGTGGGAGGAGAAACTTGTTCTTGGGGAGGGAAAGCTTGCTCTTCTCGGGGTAGTGAAGCTTGATGTCCTTGGGAAACAGAAGCTTGCGTTTGCCGGGGAGGGGAAGATTGGATTTGTTACGTTTCTTTTGTTTGTTGTGTTTCTTCTGTTTGTGCAGTTTGCTCTTCAGATTATTTAGCATCCAAAAGATCAGTTACTACCCTGTCGGTCTCAGTGGTTATCGATTCGGTGATGGCTATGGACATGGCCTTGGTGGAGGTGGGATGATGAACGCAACTAGGACATGAGGAGGCCAACCTCAAATATTGTTTATAAAGTTCTCAATCGTCTAGGCCCTGAACAAGTGTAAATCCAAATCCGTGTAGCGTGACAATGACGGATTCTACACAAAAGCGACAAATCAGATACGTACCATCATTTTCAAGAAGAACGAATGAAGAAGGAAGGAAACTACGATAAATTGGATTCTACACACGAATGAAGAAAGGAAACTAAGATATCATATAAAAAAAGGTGCATGCTTACCGTTCTTGAGGGCAACTCAAAAATAGAGTGTAGCAACAACATTGTGTTGTAGCACACACTCCACCCACAACTATGGCCATCAGATTATTTCTTAAGGACTTTGCATTTCAGGATCTCTCTCTCTCTCTCTCTCTCTCTCTCTCTCTCTCTCTCTCTCTCTCTCTCTCTCTCTCTCTCTCTCTCTCTCTCTCCTGGATATATCAAAATGATTGTGTAGATTTACTGTCTAATGGTGCCATGATAGCCTTCAACTAAATTGGCCAAGTAACAATGCTTCGATTCCATATCATAAGCGATTAAACTCCAGTGCGAACTACAGAAGGCAGTTAAGGATATGCATAGTCACAAGAAATGTTTCTAGGTTTTGAAAGTTTCGAGGTTTCTAAGGTTTTTTTTCAAAAGGTTTTGTTCATCATCACTAAAAAAATTGAAGGTTTTTTGGGATTTTTATTAAAATTATATATATATATATATATATATATATATAGAGAGAGAGAGAGAGAGAGAGAGAGAGAGAGAGAGAGAGAGAGAGAGAGAGAGAGAGAGAGAGAGAGAGAGAGAGAGATGTGCATTGTAAATCGTGATGAAAGGGAGGTGGTAGAAGGAGAAGAAGAGGGTAAAGGAGACGAAGCAAGCTTTAAGTAGAAGAAGATGGCAAAGGGGAGAAATTGGGAGGAGGATGGAAGGAGACGAAGAGGGGAAGGAAGAAAAGGAGAAGAGGAGGAGATGGTATGCGAATAAGAGAGGGAAAAGGGAGGAGGTGAAATAAGGAGCAGAAGAGGGAGAGGGAGAAAGGAGAGGAAGTGGAAGAAAAAGAGGAGGAAGTGAAAGAAAAGAGGAAGCAACAGAGGTTAAGAGTAGACAAGGAGGAAGAGCGATTGAAGGTGAAGAGGAAGAGATGGAAGCAAAAAAAAAAACCCAAAAGAATGAAAAAAACAAAACTTGAAATTTGGGCAAAACTACCTTACTACAAAGGTTTTGAGGTTTTTTTAAAGGAGAGGACTTGGAAGGTGATGAGGAAGATATGGATGAAAACCCAAGCAAACCAAAAATAAATAAAAATAAAAAGAAACCTAAAATTTGGGGAAAACTACCATACTGTAGAGGTTTTGAGGTTTTTAAAAAACATTTCAAAGTTTCGAGGTTTTTAGGTTTCAAAAGTTAGAAACGGGTTTTTTTTGTGACTATGAGCGTATGAGAAGTAAGGGAAGGGAAAAAGACATAAAATATAATGTCAAAATTAATGGAGCTAAACCACGGGCATCTATCCAAGAGGAAAGTCTCTTGTGAAGTTAGAACAACTGAAAGGAGGAATCTACAATATAAACTCTCTCTTGAGATTGTGACGGGAGATTTGAGAAAACCAGGTTGCATAGCAAAATAACATTATATCAACCACTTTAAGCAAGCAAAATACTTTAGAATTAAGATGATGATAAGGATTTATCAAACCTTAGAGCAGCTAATAAAACTTTATCGTTGACCTCCTTGTGCATATCCTATAGAATTCGAATCTCCTCTATGTCAAAAGGAAAGTATTGTGGATTGTTTCGTATGGGAAGTCTGACATAAAATAAGGGACCCAAGATACGCAATGATTCAACATTAATATGATGAATCACTTGACATGCATCTTCAATAGTAACATCCCTCCTCCGTCTCTCTTCCAGCTCTTGATCCCTAGCTTCAATAGTAGCATCCCTCCTCCGTCTCTCTTCCAGCTCTTGATCCCTAGCTTAGTTGCCTCTAGCTTTTGAATTAAGCCGTGTGTCACGAGAATGAGTGACATTTGTCACATATGTGACCTTAACCTTTCCCCTCAAAGAAGGGATTTCAAGAAATTATGTCTTTCATCTTCGTGTCGAAAAGAAGCACAGGCGCGAGTCTTGCCATATCAAAATCTAACAAGCCGAAGGGAGTTAATAAGAGCAATGTTTGATTAGGTGTGTCTCCTATATTCCCTTATATTCTCTTTTCTTGGTATCAACATGAAGGTGGTATTCAAAAAAAATGTAGGGCCTTGTCTTACGTTGTAGTGATTTGTCACGCATGTAATGATTTTTGACATGGGAATGTCAGAAAAAACCACCATTTCTCATGCAGAGGAGTTCAAAAAAATTAACGCAGAAACACAAGAAATAAAAACACAATTGGTAATATAAGATAAAAACAATGCGAGGAAATCACGTTGTAGTGATTGACGCTTAAGGATATATCACAGATAAAGTATCACAAATGTATCAAAAGTGTATCACAAATGTATAAAATGAATCATAAATGTATTGGAATGCATAAAATGAACGGACACACTATAACGTGAAAAGGAAATTCAAAAAACATTGAAAGCCTTATCTCGTGTTGTGGTGATTTGTATGTAGTTACCTTTATTGATGAAGAGGATGAAGAGGTGGAGCTTGCAAGATCATAGACGAGATCACATAACAATCAACGTAGTGAAAGCAAGAAGTAGAGTGACACGTGTACGTATTAATAACTAATTATGATGCGAAATGATTACACCCAATGCATGTGTGACACGTGTCCACAATGCATGGTTGACACGTGGCCCCAACACATGTTGAAGATTATGTAAGGCAGTGGCCAATGCATGAGTACCACGTGTAAAGACCATTAGATAAAGCATGCCCACATTCATTATCGATTACATGAACTAAGGTCATTCTTTCTCTTGTCGTCGATTTTTTTTGGTGCATTCTTTAGATCGTTGCCGTTACCACTTTTCAGTCCCATTTATAACTTTGAGGTATATTTTCAAAGTCTTCAACATTCAATTCAACAAATGTTTCTTACGTTTCAATTTTTTATTCATATTGTTGTTGTTACCACTTTTCGATTCCATTTAGTTATATGTCTTTGGATACTTGCTGATGCATAATTTTGCACCTTTTCAACAAACTTAAACAACAACATGAGAACGGCATGATGATTTTGTCTCATGGTCTCATATCGCGTTGCTATGATCTTTCTTTTCCTTCAGTAGTTTCAATGTCATTTGTCACCAATTTATGCATTATTGTGCTATTAGGGTTCTTTTCTATTCAAATCACATGCTACCCCTCAAGGATCTTGAAGACCTCATATCGCGTTGTATTTATTTGTCTTTCTTTCTTGTTCTTTAATGTTGCTCGTCTCACGGATTCCTACATGATGCATTTTTTTTGTCTTTTCATCTTTTAGATGGATGCGTTTAGTAATATATCTCTAGATACTTGCTGATGCATAAATTTGTACCATTTTAATAAATAATTAGAATGCATGGTTGAATGATGGCTATCTGATGTCCCCATATGACAAATTACTACAATGCAAAAAGGGCATAATGATTTTGTCTAATGGTCTCATATCGTGTTGTTATAATCTTATATTTTTGGTATTTTCAATGTCATTTGTCACCAATTAATGCATTATTGTGCTATTGGATTCCTTTTCTATTCAAATCACTACAACACTATACGCTACCTCTCAAGGATCTCAAAGACCTTGTATTGTGTTTTATTGATTTGACTTTTTTTCTTGTCCTTCAATGTTGCTCGCCACGGATTCCTGCATGTTGATGTATTTTTCTACACTTTTAGATAGCTCCGTTGGTGTAAGATTCCTCCCCCACCCCCTTTTTGATGTCTAGTATCTTTCCCTGTAATCAATCCCTCTTCAGAAATATAAAGACCTTGTTTCTATCTGTTTTAGCCTAGAGAGAGAAAAATATTCTAGAGAGAGAATATTCAAATTTTGAATATTTTTGGATAGAAAAATATCTCTTCTAATTCAGATGAGTTCCCCTGAAACAGAAATTCAAAAAGAATTTTCCAATGTGCAATTGGAATTAATTGAAAATAGGTATAAAGAACCTTAGCCTAAGGGTCTAGATTTTCAGAAATCTTTAGACTATGGTCCAATTAAGGTTCCTATGGACCAATAGCATCAATCCATGTGTAGGGAGGAGATAAATCCAAATTTGTAAAAAAGAAGATACCCAAAAATGAGTAAATGCTCACATAAGGTGAAGAGTTGAAAATGTACAAGGTTTATTAGTAAAAAACTATGAGCAATATTAAAAATATGAGATATTTTGGGTATCCAAAAATGAGTAAATGCTCACATAAGATGAAGAGTTGAAAATGTACAAGGTTATTAGTAAAAAACTATGAGCAATATTAAAATGATGCCATTATGACACATATGTAAGGAAGGGGAATTCTTTAAAGGAGGTGCATATTTCACATAAGATGAAGAGTTGAAAATGTACAAGGTTTATTAGTAAAAAACTATGAGCAATATTAAAATGATTCCATTATGACACATATGTAAGGAAGGGGAATTCTTTAAAGGAGGTGCATATTTCACATAAGATGAAGAGTTGAAAATGTACAAGGTTTATTAGTAAAAAAAAACTATGAGCAATATTAAAATGATTCCATTATGACACATATGTAAGGAAGGGGAGTTCTTTAAAGGAGGTGCATATTTCACATGCTTGAATGAGTTTTAAACTCATAAAAATTGAGATATTTCATCTCTCCTCTCTCCTCATTCAAGTCTAGTTCCAAAAAGTTAGCTTAACTGACCAAAAAATGGTCAAATATTGACCAAACTGATTTAGAAAATTCTAGAATCAGTTTGTTTGGTTAGGAGCTCAATTTTTCCTATAAATAGAAGCCTCCCCCTTGTTGAAAAATATATAGTGTTTATGCATCGTTACTCTACTCCACCTAAGCCAGAAACTGTGAATTCATTTAATAATTCACTAGTTTTTGGAGCTTCCCTCTTTCTTCAATCCCCATTAGTGGCTCCATCAACATACTTAACCAATTGATTGGTTGGGGGCCTCTACCGTGAACAAAGAATCAAGCAAGTTGTAAGGTAATTAGTGAATATTGATCTTTCTATAATTTCTCAATGTTTCTCTCTTCTCAACCCCTCTCAAGCTTGAGAAGTTTAATTGGTATGGTTTTTTTTAAATACTATTGAAGTTTGAATAGTAGTGAAGAGTTACATAAGTTAATAAATGCTATTGAAGTTAATTTTCATTTATGTTTAAATTCTAATGATTTTTATGTAAATTCTCTCTCTCACTCAAGAAATGGTCATACTCATGACCCGTTCTCAATCCAAATCAAGCTTTTCATAAAGCTTTTCCTTAACCCAAGATTAAGCTATGCTTGAGACCAATTTAATGGCTTTTTTCTATGCTTTTAGTTTATGCATATTGATGATTCAATCCACTATAGATTAATGATCCAATTAGAGATCATTTTAATTATTTCCTTAATGATAAGCTTTATCCCTTAGAAAAAATTGAGATTTATCAGTCATAGCAGCGGAGCTATGGCAAAATTTTTATAAAAATTATGCATAAAATAATTTCATTCAAAGCATAAAAAGAGGACTTCCTACCATATTCTAGGAATTATCATCCTAGATTAATTGAAAGAATTTCATTATAATCATGGAGAAATTGAATTTTAATATCATGCATAAAGGATAATTTTTTTATATCAAAAGTGTTACTTTTATCATTTTTAATTTTCATGCATAGAAGTATGCATAAAGGAAAATTTTTATATCAAAAGTGATACTTTTATCATTTTTAATTTTCATGCATAGAAGTATGCATAAAGGATAATTTTTTTTATATTAAAAGTGTTATTTTTATCATTTTTAATTTTCATGCATAGAAGGATGCATAAAGGAAAATTTTTATATCAAAAGTGTTACTTTTATCATTTTTAATTTTCATGCATAGAAGTATGCATAAAGGATAATTTTTTTATATCAAAAGTGTTACTTTTATCATATTGGATTTCATGCATAGAGGTATGCATAAAAGTTGAATATTTTATTATAAAAGTGTTACTTTTAGCATAATTGAATTTCATGCATAGAGGTATGCATAAAAGATATGGGAAGTGATAAGATATGATAAGATGCATGTGGATGTGGATGTGGATGTATGAATGTGGATGTATGGATGTGAATGTGGATGTGGATGTGGATGTATGAATGTGGATGTATGGATGTGGATGTGGATGTATGAATGTGGATGTATGGATGTGAATGTGGATGTGGATGTGGATGTATGAATGTGGATGTATGGATGTATGAATGTGGATGTATGGATGTGAATGAGGATGTAGATGTGGATGCATGGATGTAAATGTGGATGTGGATGTATGGATGTATGCATGTAGATGTGGATGCATGAATGTGGATGTATGGATGTGAATGAGGATATAGATGTGGATATATGGATGTGAATGTACTTGTAGATAAAGATGTATATATGTGAATGGGAATGTGGATGTGGATGTATGTATGCATGTGGATGTGGATATGGATGTGTATGTATGAATGTGGATATGGGATGTGGATGTATAAATGAGGATGTGAAAATGGAGATAAGCATGTAGATGTGGATGCATGAATGTGGATGTATGGATGTGAATGAGGATATAGATGTGGATGTATGGATGTGAATGTGCATGTAGATATGGATGTATATATGTGAATGGGAATGTGGATGTGGATGTATGTATGCATGTGGATGTGGATATGGATGTGTATGTATAAATGTGGATATGGGATGTGGATGTATAAATGAGGATGTGAAAATGGAGATAAGCATGTAGATGTGGATGTATGGATGTGAATGTGGATGTGGATGTGGATGTATGAATGTGGATGTATGGATGTGAATGAGGATGTGGATGTGGATGCATGGATGTAAATGTGGATGTGTATGTATGGATGTAGGCATGTAGATGTGGATGCATGAATGTGGATGTATGGATGTGAATGAGGATATAGATGTGGATGTATGGATGTGAATGTGCATGTAGATATGGATGTATAGATGTGAATGAGAATGTGGATGTGGATGTGGATGTATGTATGTATGTATGTGGATGTGGATGTATGAATGAGGACGTGATAATGAATGTATGCATGTGGATGTGGATATGGATGTGTATGTATGAATGCGGATATGGATGTGGATATGGATGTGTATGTATGAATGTGGATATGGGATGTGGATGTATAAATGAGGATGTGAAAATGGAGATAAGCATGTAGATGTGGATGTATGGATGTGAATGTGGATGTGGATGTGGATGTATGGATGTGGATATGGATGTGAATATATGATATGTGATGTGAAGGAATCTGAAGTGAAGAGATGGAAAATGATATGATTGGATGAGTACACATATAAATGAAATGTGGAATAAGTAATGTGGATTGCATGAGGGATAATGTGGAAAAATGAGAGTTAATATAGAAATTGTATTTGTAAACTGTTTGTAAATGCTGTTTGTAAATGCTGTTTGTAAATGACTGTTTTATGTCAAGAATGCTGGGAAAGCATTTTGACCGTCTTGTGATTAAGGTCGTGGAGACCTAACTGATAAAGTTGCAACTGCTGACGGAGAGTCAATGGAGGACGTCTCGCGTAGCAAGGTCGGCCGAGGTCTTGACCAGCCTCGGTTCGATTAAAATGGTGAGCTTCCGGTACGGTGGATGAGGGACCAAGGAAGCGGCCTATGAGTGAAGCGCTAGGTCACCT
Source organism: Cibotium barometz (assembly GCF_041138505.1). Classification (NCBI taxonomy): domain Eukaryota; kingdom Viridiplantae; phylum Streptophyta; class Polypodiopsida; order Cyatheales; family Cibotiaceae; genus Cibotium; species Cibotium barometz. The sequence goes on from NC_141050.1 coordinate 26,032,947, forward strand.
GCGAAGGATCCTAGAGGGTGCTGACCATACGGTGCTCGGGCTCTGGGTCGCCCAGGATACCCACGCGTGCGTCGAGGAAGATATTGGAACAAGGAGTAAGAGTTGTTTTCTGGAACCGGGCATGGATCTGGTTGACTGACCTTGCTGGTCCTCAACGGATGAGTCCATGGCTCTTTTATATGGATCTGTTGGTTGATCTTGCTGATCTTCAACGAGAGTCCATCTTGATAAGTGATTATATTGTTGAGTATTATGGGCTAGGAACTATTGAAACGGCCCCTGTGTGGACAGGTGGTGAGCGTTCTAGTTGCCAATGATGCCATAGATACTCTGATGAAGGAATGATGGGAAATTATGAATCAACTGGATAATTTGGGAGATTGTGATCAGTGGTACTATGGTTTCATTAAAGGATTGTTTTAAAGTTAGCTGATGCTAAGAAAAAGGCAATTTTCATATTGGGTGTGTAAGTGGTGTGGCTAGTTTTATGTTTGCATGAAATTCCGGCTAGGGGGCCTTGGAACTCTTTTCCTTGGTACCCGGGACAAAACCTAACCAAATTCCAAATTGGATCCCATCACTACAGTGGTTGGGCGGTTGGCTAACCCATGGGATCGGATGGGGTTAGGCTGGACTGATGGATCCGTAAACCGAGACTCAGTTTCTGTTATTACGATAGATGAAGTAAGTCCCGGATAGTAATTGTTCTATGGATAGGAATCAACGGCTGTGCCTCTTGATGGGGAAAAAAGCGTTGATCCCAATGATCCAAGTGCAAGTTTCTTCCTTGATCCGACCGAGTATCTTTATAGGTGCAGTTGGATCAGCGTGATCAGTAATGATCTTGACTACGTTAGAGTAAAAAATTATCCTGGTGGAATCGCCCGTGCTTTCCGGGTAAGGGAAGTTTTTTCCGGGTTCGTTTTTGGAAAAACCGACGGATTAGTCTCTTGTCCGGATATCCGTGGACGAGGCCCCGAATGTGGGACCCCTGTCCCGTGCGAGAAGTGCTACTTCCGCTGTTAGTACCCGAATCCGTTGCTCGGTGGGAACAGGGGGATCTCACAGTTGGAAATTGAGATAAGCTTGACGTTGATGTTGAAGAAACCCTTGAGGAGAAATTGTTCGACTTCTTGCATAAAGTTTGCCAACATCATCATTGCAATTTTTCCATCAGACATGCTCTTGTCTGCATGCTTGTATCTCCAAGAAAAAGAGCAACAATTTTGGGAAATCAGTTCAACCAATGCAGTCATTTATGAGACGATGTTCAATATGTGTATGTCAATGATCTTTTGGTTGCAACGTGCCAAGGCAGAAGTTCAACAAGGATGTCTTAAAGGTGCCCGAGGATAAGAACTAGATAGATAATAAATGTCCCGCTCACAATAAAAAATATTGTCTCCTAAACTATCACTACAATTTTATTTTCTATCTTCATGTGTTGCTTGAGGATGAACAAGTTAGGAAGGAAGATGTCAAGGAGCAAGTAGAGGGAGCTCCAAGGGCAAAAGATGATGCTGAAGAGATTGCAGAGGACATGAACTTGGATGCGGAGAGGGAGATAAGTGGACAAGTTGATATTGATGCTCTCAGAAGAGAAAACACTGATGTGATAAAAAGTGATGAGGAGGCCTGGCCTCTGTGAGATAGAGGAAATTGGTGGCCTTCTACTCCCGCTCCTCCTCACATTTCCTATTGGTGATAATGAATATGTTTTAACTATAGATATTCAAGTTGTATTTGACACTCATTTGATATAAGAGAGGAATACTGTCTCACATTCATTTCACAGAATCTTGAGGAACATGAGGATTCTGTCGATCCATATCTTGATAATAAATATCTCTTACTAGATTCAAATGTCAAGGACAGTCAGTTCCATTCTAATGCCGGGACATAAGCTATGATGTACAGGGATGCAGTTCAGTATGACGCCAACTTTCCCACTACTAAAGAGGAGTTTCAAGCTATTCAACGAAGATTGAATATTTCTCATAGGGGAAAGAAAGGGGAGTCCTCATCAGTCCAGGAAACCAACTGAACAATCAACATATGGACATATGATTTACTTGTTAATGACAAGAATTAGAAGGTATGTTTATAGCAATGTTTATTATCATACTGAAGTTCCTTATTACATTTGTTTTGTTGGCTCATGGACATCATTGTTTTGCAGCTTGTGGTGTTTGAGGATGATTTAGCGCACCGCGGTGCAGGAAAACGTGTGGGAGCACTGGGATGCTAAGTGATTATGGGAAAAAGGAGCTTCTAAGATTTAAAAAACCTAGGGTTCCTCCACTTTTACAATTTTTAGGATGTTGGAGAGCCATCTTCAAAAAGGGCAAGGCTTCATGTACCTGAGGATGTTAAAAATGAGTAGTAGTAGACTCCTATCTCTTGTAATAACCACTTCTACAAAAGTTTGAATATTAATCAATGATCTACGGGTATCCAAAACTTTCCATGTCTTTGTTTTGTGCATCGCCGTTCTGCATGCTTAATACCTGCATTAGATCTCCTCTATATATATTGCTTTCTTTCTGTGTTTATAATTTTCACTGCTTGATTAATTTCTGATGCTTTGAACTATTCCTTCTTTTTGGCTTTGTGAAAAATCTTTCTATAATGCAATTCTTCTAAGATGTTAGCTTTTTTTGCTCCTCCACCATGTTTGTATAGTTGAAATACCCGAAGAGTGCTTGATAATGTGTTTTCTCTATTCCTTTGGTTGACCATATGAACAAGATCACTAGAAGGATTCCCACTAATGATCGAATGAAAACAATGTTCCTCTCACAAGGTATAGAATCCCATGCAACAACACAAATGGTATGTGTAATCTTGGCAGAATGTAGGGATTTGTATTGGTTCCATAGTTCATGGAAAAGATAAAGGATTTGTCAAGGTAGCTCACTAATGCACCCTGAGAGAAAAGAAAAATTTTAGATCCTAGTTCTTGAATGACCTTAATAGAAAAGCTCATGGTTTCCTTCAAAATAGGAAATTGTATGACTCGTTGGAGGGCAGCCTATGAAAGTGAATGCAAAGCCTATAAAACTCAGATTTTTAAAAAGAATAACAACTCCTAGAGGTAACTTTACCCTTGTTAGAAGAAGTAATGACTCATCATTTTTGTGATCTTTGGAGAGGCAAAGCTACATTTGCATATTGTGTAAGGTAAGAAAATTAAATGTAGAGCTACATTTGCATATTGTTTACGGTAAGAAAATTAAATGTAGCTAAGAAATTGGCACATTAGCTATGACAATGATTTTTCTACTACCTGGTTTTTGGTAGAGAAAACCTATCAGCTTTGGAAATTAGCTAGCCACATGGGTATAGAAAACTAGAGAGTTGTGGTGAGTTCCTAGTACGCTCTCTGGTTTTTTACTTAAGCGACCTGGTCAGTTTTTGTAACTCTTTGTTATTCTCTAACCAGTTAGTTGGTACAAAAAGTTGATGGCTCTAGAAAATCCACAAGTTTTCTAGTTTAGATACTAGCTAACCAACTCAGGGGTGGTTACTCTCTAACCACTTAGTGGGAAGAAAAAATTTGAAGGCTTGTGATATTCACGCTAACTAGCGTATCTTCTTTGACAATAAGCTAGTTGGTCTTTGCAAGCAAACTTACTCTCTAGCCAACTAGCTAGGTGGTAGGAAAAACCAGCTAGCTTGTAGGAAAAACAAGTATCTGGTTCCCTTTCTTAACCTCATCTTTCAATGAACACATGGTTTTAATAGCACAAAACATTGTTGAATGTGACTCGCCCCCCTTTTAAGTTCTGTGATACTAAAAGTGATGTGACTCTGTACCTTGTGTGATGTGGGGGAAGCTCCTATTTTTTAAATATATTTGCCACTATGTGCACATGATAACAACAATTTAATGAAACAAAGAAATTTTTGGTGGATGACACCACATGATACAAAAACTTGTTCAATGACTAGGAGAATTTTATATCTCCATCTGTACTATTTGACTAGAGAGATAATCCCCTAGCTAACATCCCCGTGGAATATTGCAGAGGACATATGTGTTTTTTTCATATAGAACATTTTCTACAATGATAAGGGTGCAATTTCATTACATGTTTTGGATCATTGTATGTGTGGTTCAGGGGTTGGCATACTAGCTAGCGATATATTAAACTTGTAATATTAGTTTGCAGTCTCAATGATATTAATAAGAACTGGTTTATTTAGTGATATAATAGGTGTCATGCTTGGTATATATTAATAGTCATCTTATGCCTACTAATATAATAATCATTGCATGCTAAATTACTATTATATAGCAAACAAATAACAATCTTATTCCTCCTTTTATGTAGTAAACAAATAGCAAGCTTACTAACTGCCATATTGAAACACCCCATAGTAAGAATCCACTTACATGTGTGTACTTATTTCAATCTACTAAAATGGAAGACATGATGCACATGTATTGATGTAATCTGTAAGAAACATCACTAATATTTTTCAAGATCATATAAGGTCCAGAATATCTTATGAGGAGGAAACTTATAAAATTTTTCAATCCACAATACTTGAGAATCTTTTAGGGATTCTCAAGTGGCCTGCTTCCAAGACCCTAGCTAATCTCTTTGGTTACCATAAAATTACACTTTATCATGCATACTCTTTATGCTTTCTCTTGCAAACGGCAACATCTCAGCTTGCCGCTATTTCAAAAAGTCAAATGTAACACTAACTCAAAGTTTCTCTAAGTCAATCATTCACAATGCTCCAGGATGATAACCATACTCAACATAAAAGGGCTCATGATGTTAGTGGTAAAATGCTTAGCACTAGTGTAATTAAACTCTACTAATGGAAGATACTCTCTCCAATTAGAGTGTGCCACAAATACATATACATGTAGCATGTCCTCCTTGGTCACATGCTCTGTCTATCCTATTAGACTCTAGATGATTTGATAAGCTCATACAAGGCTTTGTGTCCAAATTTTTCATCACCTCATGCTAGAAATTGTTGGATATTTCGGAGTCTAGTGTCCTATGGTGTGTGAACACTTGATGACGATTGTGATTTTTAAATACCCCCCATATATTTTACTTATAAATGGGCATAATGTATAATTTTGAGAACAATTAAGGTTATCCCCATAACCTTAATGATGACTTCTCCCGAAAGGATATTATGCATAAATACAAAAAATTGTACATAAAACATCTCCAGGCTATAATCTACACTTTTGACATCTACTAATGCTCAAGTTGCTTCTTCTGCTCCTCCTTTTCTCCTTTGGTGTTTTGTCGACCTTGGCACAGTTGGTGAGATTATGGATGATATACCGCTAGTACTACTGTGTGAAATCTATTGTGGTTCACTAGAGTTATGTAGTGCCAGTTATAGCAATGGACCGAGCTTTGCATGTTTTAGTAGGAAAGTACTTTTCCTTATAGTATGTACACTTATATTTATGATTGTCGAAAAGAGAAGAGAATATAAGAAAATTCGACCATCCATCTCTCTTGTATGCTTGTACACTCTTGTATTTGTGTGCTTGCTTGCAAGGAGCTCAAGCTCTTGTATTTGTGTGCTTGCTTGCAAGGAGCTCAAGCTCAACATCTTCCTTACATTCTTCTCATGGTATTATTAGATCATCGATTTGCATGAAGAGCTTAGGAGGCAAGCAAAGGAAGCAGGTGTAAGGATAACTCCATCTCTTTTCTTTTGATTTGGAAGTGATACATAGGTAAGGGCAACTCCAGTTCTTTCTCTTTGATTTGGAAGCAAATCTCTGAAGATAATAGAAATGGTACACAGTAAAGGCTTTGATTTGGAAGCAAATCTCTATAGGTAGCTACTAGTAAGAAAGGATACACAGTAAGGATAACTCCATCTCTTTCCTTTTGATTTGAAAGTGGTATATGGGTAAGGTAACTCCATCTCTTTTTCTTTGATTTGGAAGTAAACGTCTTCAAGAGAAAGTAAAGGAAGTGGTACATGGATAAGGGTAACTTCTCTTTCCTTTTGATATGGAGGCAGTACTACACGTGTAAGGGTAACTCCATCTCTTTCCTTTTACTTTGAAAGTAGTATACGGGCATCTATCTCAAATGCCTAAGGGTGAAAACATGGTAAGGTGGATAGCTTTTTTAACTATACAGCATAAAAACATAACACATACCATAACATAAAAAAGAACACAAAAAAAAACTTTAATATTTAAAAAGTATATTTCAAATACTCATAGGCTAAAAAAGGATGTTCGTTGCATGATAAGTGTGTATGTTTGTGCCACTACTTCATAAATTGATGTTGAGAAATGTGATGCCATTGAGCTTAGGAGTTGGTAAGCAGTGAGTTGAGTAAGCCAAAGAAGACACTTGTAAGATTCCTCCCCCACCCCCTTTTTGATGTCTAGTATCTTTCCCTGTAATCAATCCCTCTTCAGAAATATAAAGACCTTGTTTCTATCTGTTTTAGCCTAGAGAGAGAAAAATATTCTAGAGAGAGAATATTCAGATTTTGAATATTTTTGGATAGAAAAATATCTCTTCTAATTCAGATGAGTTCCCCTGAAACAGAAATTCAAAAAGAATTTTTCAATGTGCAATTAGAATTAATTGAAAATAGGTATAAAGAACCTTAGCCTAAGGGTCTAGATTTTCAGAAATCTTTAGACTATGGTCCAATTAAGGTTCCTATGGACCAATAGCATCAATCCATGTGTAGGGAGGAGATAAATCCAACTTGTAAAAAAGAAAATACCCAAAAATGAGTAAATGCTCACATGAGGTGAAGAGTTGAAAATGTACAAGGTTTATTAGTAAAAAACTATGTGCAATATTAAAAATATGAGATATTTTGGGTATAATGATTTTATTATGACACATATGTAAGGAAGGGGAGTCCCTTAAATGCTCACATAAGATGAAGAGTTGAAAATGTACAAGGTTTATTAGTAAAAAACTATGAGCAATATTAAAATGATTCCATTATGACACATATGTAAGGAAGGGGAGTTCTTTAAAGGAGGTGCATATTTCACATAAGATGAAGAGTTGAAAATGTACAAGGTTTATTAGTAAAAAAAACTATGAGCAATATTAAAATGATTCCATTATGACACATATGTAAGGAAGGGGAGTTCTTTAAAGGAGGTGCATATTTCACATGCTTGAATGAGTTTTAAACTCATAAAAATTGAGATATTTCATCTCTCCTCTCTCCTCATTCAAGTCTAGTTCCAAAAAGTTAGCTTAACTGACCTAAAAATGGTCAAATATTGACCAAACTGATTTAGAAAATTCTAGAATCAGTTTGTTTGGTTAGGAGCTCAATTTTTCCTATAAATAGAAGCCTCCCCCTTGTTGAAAAATAGTAAGTGTTTATGCATCGTTACTCTACTCCACCTAAGCCAAGAACTGTGAATTCATTTAATAATTCACTAGTTTTTGGAGCTTCCCTCTTTCTTCAATCCCCATTAGTGGCTCCATCAACATACTTAACCAATTGATTGGTTGGGGGCCTCTACCGTGAACAAAGAATCAAGCAAGTTGTAAGGTAATTAGTGAATATTGATCTTTCTATAATTTCTCAATGTTTCTCTCTTCTCAACCCCTCTCAAGCTTGAGAAGTTTAATTGGTATGGTTTTTTTTAAATACTATTGAAGTTTGAATAGTAGTGAAGAGTTACATAAGTTAATAAATGCTATTGAAGTTAATTTTCATTTATGTTTAAATTCTAATGATTTTTATGTAAATTCTCTCTCTCACTCAAGAAATGGTCATACTCATGACCCGTTCTCAATCCAAATCAAGCTTTTCATAAAGCTTTTCCTTAACCCAAGATTAAGCTATGCTTGAGGCCAATTTAATGGCTTTTTTCTATGCTTTTAGTTTATGCATATTGATGATTCAATCCACTATAGATTAATGATCCAATTAGAGATCATTTTAATTATTTCCTTAATGATAAGCTTTATCCCTTAGAAAAATTGAGATTTATCAGTCATAGCAGCGGAGCTATGGCAAAATTTTTATAAAAATTATGCATAAAATAATTTCATTCAAAGTATAAAAAGAGGACTTCCTACCATATTCTAGGAATTATCATCCTAGATTAATTGAAAGATATTCATTGTAATCATAGAGAAATTGATTTTTATATTATGCATAATTGATTTTCATGCATAGAAGTATGCATAAAAGATAATTTTTTATATTAAAAGTGTTACTTTTATCATTTTTAATTTTCATGCATAGAAGTATGCATAAAGGAAAAAATTTTATATCAAAAGTGTTATTTTTACCATTTTTATTTCATGCATAGAAGTATGCATAATGGTTAAATTTTTATATCAAAAGTGTTACTTTTACCATTTTTATTTCATGCATAGAAGTATGCATAATGCTTAAATTTTTATATCAAAAGTGTTACTTTTATTATTTTTATTTTCATGCATAGAAGTATGCATAATGGATAAATTTTTATATCAAAAGTATTATTTTTATTATTTTTATTTTCATGCATAGAAGTATGCATAAAGGATAAATTTTTATATCAAAAGTGTTACTTTTATCATTTTTATTTCATGCATAGAAGTATACATAATGGATAAATTTTTATATCAAAAGTGTTACTTTTATCAAATTTGAATTTCATGCATAGAGGTATGCATAAAAAGTTGATTATTTTATTGTAAGGGTGTTACTTTTATCATATTGGATTTCATGCATAGAGGTATGCATAAAAGACATTCTTTTTATACTAAAAGTGTGATTTTCCTCATAAATGGATTTTATGCATAACTTAGATGCATAAGAGAAATTCTTTTATTCTAAAAGTGTAATTCCTACTAAATTGAATTTATGCATAAGAAGATGCATAAAAAAATTGATTTTTAATTCAAAAAGTGTCATTCTCATCTAAATTGAATTTATGCATAGGAAGATGCATAAAAGATTGAATTTTAATTCAAAAGTGTCATTTTCATTTAAAATGAATTTATGCATAGGAAGATGCATAAAAGATTGATTTTACTTCGGAAGTATTAATCTCCTTAAATAGAATTTATGGATAAGTAAATGTGTAAAGAAATCTTATATCAAATATAAGAATTCTCTTGTATTCTATAAATAGATATGAGATGTGATAGGATGTGATAAGAGGTGTATAAGAGGTGATAAGATGAATTAAGATGTGATAGGATGTGATAAGAGGTGTATAAGAGGTGATAAGAGGTGATAAGATGAATTAAGATGTGATAAGATGTGTATGGGATGAGGTAAGAAGTGTATGTGATAGGATAAGATGTATATGGGTTGTGATAGGGCAAGAATGGATGTGATGTAAAAGATTAGATGTGAAGGCATATGGGGTTATATGAATGGGAATGTGGAAATGGATGTATGTATATGGATGTGTGGATGTGGAGATGGGAGTATGGATGTATGAATGTGAAAATAGATGTATACATGAAGATGTATATGCATAGATGTGAATGTGGATGTAGATGTGGATGTATAGATGTGAATGGGAATGTGGATGTGAATGTGGATGTAGATGTGGATGTATAGATGTGAATGGAAATGTGGATGTGAATGTGGATGTAGATGTGGATGTATAGATGTGAATGGGAATGTGGATATGGATGTATGGATGTGAATGTGGATGTATGGATGTGAATGTGGATGTAGATGTGGATGTATAGATGTGAATGGGAATGTGGATGTGAATGTGGATGTAGATGTGGATAAATAGATGTGAATGGGAATGTGGATGTGAATGTATGTATGTATGTATGTGGATGTATGTATGTATGTGGATGTAGATGTGGATGTATAGATGTGAATGGGAATGTGGATGTGGATGTATGTGAATGTGGATGTAGATGTGGATGTATAGATGTGAATGGGAATGTGGATGTGGATGTATGTATGTATGTGGATGTGGATGTATGAATGAGGACGTGATAATGAATGTATGCATGTGAATGTGGATATGGATGTGTATGTATGAATGCGGATATGGATGTGGATATGGATGTGTATGTATGAATGTGGATATGGGATGTGGATGTATAAATGAGGATGTGAAAATGGAGATAAGCATGTAGATGTGGATGTATGGATGTGAATGTGGATGTGGATGTGGATGTATGGATGTGGATATGGATGTGAATATATGATATGTGATGTGAAGGAATCTGAAGTGAAGAGATGGAAAATGATGTGATTGGATGAGTACACATATAAATGAAATGTGGAATAAGTAATGTGGATTGTATGAGGGATAATGTGGAAAAATGAGAGTTAATATAGAAATTGTATTTGTAAACTGTTGTAAATGCTGTTTGTAAATGGCTGTTTTATGTCAAGAATGCTGGGAAAGCATTTTGACCGTCTTGTGATTAAGGTCGTGGAGACCTATCTGATAAAGTTGCAACTGCTGACGGAGAGTCAATGGAGGACGTCTCGCGTAGCAAGGTCGGCCGAGGTCTTGACCAGCCTCGGTTCGATTAAAATGGTGAGCTTCCGGTACGGTGGATGAGGGACCAAGGAAGCGGCCTATGAGTGAAGCGCTAGGTCACCTGCGAAGGATCCTAGAGGATGCTGACCATACGGTGCTCGGGCTCTGGGTCGCCCAGGATACCCACGCGTGCGTCGAGGAAGATATTGGAACAAGGAGTAAGAGTTGTTTTCTGGAACCGGGCATGGATCTGGTTGACTGACCTTGCTGGTCCTCAACGGATGAGTCCATGGCTCTTTTATATGGATCTGTTGGTTGATCTTGCTGATCTTCAACGAGAGTCCATCTTGATAAGTGATTATATTGTTGAGTATTATGGGCTAGGAACTATTGAAACGGCCCCTGTGTGGACAGGTGGTGAGCGTTCTAGTTGCCAATGATGCCATAGATACTCTGATGAAGGAATGATGGGAAATTATGAATCAACTGGATAAATTGGGAGATTGTGATCAGTGGTACTATGGTTTCATTAAAGGATTGTTTTAAAGTTAGCTGATACTAAGAAAAAGGCAATTTTCATATTGGGTGTGTAAGTGGTGTGGCTAGTTTTATGTTTGCATGAAATTCCGGCTAGGGGGCCTTGGAACTCTTTTCCTTGGTACCCGGGACAAAACCTAACCAAATTCCAAATTGGATCCCATCACTACAGTGGTTGGGCGGTTGGCTAACCCATGGGATCGGATGGGGTTAGGCTGGACTGATGGATCCGTAAATCGAGACTCAATTTCTGTTATTACGATAGATAAAGTAAATCCCGGATAGTAATTGTTCTATGGATAGGAATCAACGGCTGTGCCTCCTTGGTGGGGAAAAAAGCGTTGATCCCAATGATCCAAGTGCAAGTTTCTTCCTTGATCTGACCAAGTATCTTTATAGATGCAGTCGGATCTGTTTGATCAGTAAGGGTTTTGACTACGTTAGAGTAAAAAATTATCCTGGTGGAATCGCCCGTGCTTTCCGGGTAAAGGAAGTTTTTCCGGTTTCGGTTTTGGACAAACCGACGGATTAGTCTCTTGTCCGGATATCCGTGGGCGAGGCCCCGAGTGTGAGACCCCTACCCGCGCATGATGTGTTACTTCCGCTGCCAGTATCCTGAATCCGTTGCTCGGTGGGAACAGGGATCTCACAGTTGGTATCAGAGCATTTGGTTAATAAAGATCAACTGAGAAGACAAATATGTCAAAAATTTATCAAGAAGCACAAAAAGGTTGTAATTGTGTGATATAATTCATACAATTTGATATTCAAACTGAAATTCGTAATTTGGTAATTGGGTCTTCAGATGGAAGTACCGCAATTATATAGAATCCCTGACTTGCTTGAGGCCTAGACATGATGGTATTTACCTTATAATTCCAAGAGCCACGACTACCCGTATATACCGAGAGTATACTGCAGCTCTTTACTGACAGTATATACGAGTAAATCTAAGACTTGAAATTATAAGCGTTAATGCTATCCAGATGATGAATTCGAATGTGGTTGATATGATTTTTAATTCTGTTTGAGAATTGATGAATTGAATTGGATTCTGATTGAAAATTCTGATTGAAAAATGATGATTTCTGAAATTAGTTGAAATATAAAAATCTGAACAAAACCACAATGAGGATGAATAGGATGAGTCCCAGTGATGATATTCATAACTGGAATGATGATAATGAATTCAGCAAATCACTATGAGATTAGTGGTTGTGCTGTCAAATTGTTACTGTTAACACTTGATCAGTAGATCAAGTTAAGGGATGACAAATTGAGAACTTGCTTGACTGAAATTCCCGTGGAGGAATGTTCAGAAGGAAATTTTTCGGTCTAATGGACCATTATCATGTTAAAGATATGAATGATATGATCTGAATATTAATGATGAGTTCTATATAAGGGATATTTATCCCAGTGTTCTGCTGGGTTGACCAGAATATAAGGAACCCCAAAATAAAATTGGATGTTAAGAAAAAGAGTTGTCCTCTACCTTGCGAGATGAGGACATCTCGCACTTTTTAAGTGGGGTAGAATGTAAGATTCCTCCCCAGCCTTCGAGGTATACAGGAGTAAGAATCTCCCTTTCTGATCTTATAATTATTCCCTCTCTAAAATAAAAGAAAGTTCTGTTTAACAAAGGAAGACCCTTTTCCTAGAATACTTCTCAAGAGTCCCACCTGTTTTAAGGATTCAGAACAATGAGTTCAGAAGTGAGAATCGATGTTTTGGATATCAAGGTTTTGGTCTTCATTCGAGTACGGCCCAAAAAGAAGTTCTTTATCTCTTGGGGAGTATATGAAGTTATCCCCCAGATATTGTGAGCCTTATATCTGAATTCAATGAAAGTAGGTGACTTAGCCTATAAGCTTCTTTTATCTCTTCATCTCAAAATTCTTAATGCCTTCTATAGAAAAATGTGTCAAACCCAAATCATGGAAAGACGATAAAACTTCAGTGGCAAGTTACCGTTGGCTTCTAAGTTACGCTAGCTCCTTCCTTTATATAAGTCGTAACTTTTACTTGTCGCTCACAGTAATCTTACTTCCATCGATCTCCTTTCTTTCTTAATCTCCTTCATGGCTTGGCAACAAGAACTAGTTTTATCCCTAATGATTTCTCACCTTCAAGACGCAAGGGAGTCTGTGAAGAAAGATTTTATAGAGCAGTATGAGCGCTCACTTTTCTCTCACTTGGGAACTTCTGTAGCGCAGACAAAATGGCAGACCTATCAAGACATAACTAGGGTAACACCCTGGGGTCAGCAGCACTTTCGTAACAATGTCCGCTTGGCCATGGTTATTGAAGCTTTGGGTTTGGGTCCCCGATACTACTGCGTCATGAGATCAAGGCATCCTGGGTTTTCTGAGCGGGTCTTCTTACTGGCGTGTTTTCTTCCTCATGAGAAGATATGCCTTTACCCCATTTTTGGCTTGCCTCTCAGAGGTCCTTTTGTTAGAACACCTCATACCACTGAGATAGGCGCAGCAATAACCCACAGAATCATTCCCATAGATGAGTTACCTTATACTTGTGCAGCTTGTGAGGACTGCTTTTGTGATCATATGATGGACGGGCTTATGGAAGTGTAAAGAGTTCTTCTATCTTTACTGTATAAGTTCCGAGAATGAATAAAGTTTAAATCTTGTTCTTATTTTGAATCTTGCTCTCTTTAAGACGTTTCTTGGTGGTTAATCTTGATTAAAATTTTTCTCTAAGTCTCATATTCGTGAATCTTACGAAATTATCACAAGTTGCGAGATGAGGACATCTCGCGTTTTTTAAGTGGGGTAGAATGTAAGATTCCTCCCCCACCCCCTTTTTGATGTCTAGTATCTTTCCCTGTAATCAATCCCTCTTCAGAAATATAAAGACCTTGTTTCTATCTGTTTTAGCCTAGAGAGAGAAAAATATTCTAGAGAGAGAATATTCAGATTTTGAATATTTTTGGATAGAAAAATATCTCTTCTAATTCAGATGAGTTCCCCTGAAACAGAAATTCAAAAAGAATTTTTCAATGTGCAATTAGAATTAATTGAAAATAGGTATAAAGAACCTTAGCCTAAGGGTCTAGATTTTCAGAAATCTTTAGACTATGGTCCAATTAAGGTTCCTATGGACCAATAGCATCAATCCATGTGTAGGGAGGAGATAAATCCAACTTGTAAAAAAGAAAATACCCAAAAATGAGTAAATGCTCACATGAGGTGAAGAGTTGAAAATGTACAAGGTTTATTAGTAAAAAACTATGTGCAATATTAAAAATATGAGATATTTTGGGTATAATGATTTTATTATGACACATATGTAAGGAAGGGGAGTCCCTTAAATGCTCACATAAGATGAAGAGTTGAAAATGTACAAGGTTTATTAGTAAAAAACTATGAGCAATATTAAAATGATTCCATTATGACACATATGTAAGGAAGGGGAGTTCTTTAAAGGAGGTGCATATTTCACATAAGATGAAGAGTTGAAAATGTACAAGGTTTATTAGTAAAAAAAACTATGAGCAATATTAAAATGATTCCATTATGACACATATGTAAGGAAGGGGAGTTCTTTAAAGGAGGTGCATATTTCACATGCTTGAATGAGTTTTAAACTCATAAAAATTGAGATATTTCATCTCTCCTCTCTCCTCATTCAAGTCTAGTTCCAAAAAGTTAGCTTAACTGACCTAAAAATGGTCAAATATTGACCAAACTGATTTAGAAAATTCTAGAATCAGTTTGTTTGGTTAGGAGCTCAATTTTTCCTATAAATAGAAGCCTCCCCCTTGTTGAAAAATAGTAAGTGTTTATGCATCGTTACTCTACTCCACCTAAGCCAAGAACTGTGAATTCATTTAATAATTCACTAGTTTTTGGAGCTTCCCTCTTTCTTCAATCCCCATTAGTGGCTCCATCAACATACTTAACCAATTGATTGGTTGGGGGCCTCTACCGTGAACAAAGAATCAAGCAAGTTGTAAGGTAATTAGTGAATATTGATCTTTCTATAATTTCTCAATGTTTCTCTCTTCTCAACCCCTCTCAAGCTTGAGAAGTTTAATTGGTATGGTTTTTTTTAAATACTATTGAAGTTTGAATAGTAGTGAAGAGTTACATAAGTTAATAAATGCTATTGAAGTTAATTTTCATTTATGTTTAAATTCTAATGATTTTTATGTAAATTCTCTCTCTCACTCAAGAAATGGTCATACTCATGACCCGTTCTCAATCCAAATCAAGCTTTTCATAAAGCTTTTCCTTAACCCAAGATTAAGCTATGCTTGAGGCCAATTTAATGGCTTTTTTCTATGCTTTTAGTTTATGCATATTGATGATTCAATCCACTATAGATTAATGATCCAATTAGAGATCATTTTAATTATTTCCTTAATGATAAGCTTTATCCCTTAGAAAAATTGAGATTTATCAGTCATAGCAGCGGAGCTATGGCAAAATTTTTATAAAAATTATGCATAAAATAATTTCATTCAAAGTATAAAAAGAGGACTTCCTACCATATTCTAGGAATTATCATCCTAGATTAATTGAAAGATATTCATTGTAATCATAGAGAAATTGATTTTTATATTATGCATAATTGATTTTCATGCATAGAAGTATGCATAAAAGATAATTTTTTATATTAAAAGTGTTACTTTTATCATTTTTAATTTTCATGCATAGAAGTATGCATAAAGGAAAAAATTTTATATCAAAAGTGTTATTTTTACCATTTTTATTTCATGCATAGAAGTATGCATAATGGTTAAATTTTTATATCAAAAGTGTTACTTTTACCATTTTTATTTCATGCATAGAAGTATGCATAATGCTTAAATTTTTATATCAAAAGTGTTACTTTTATTATTTTTATTTTCATGCATAGAAGTATGCATAATGGATAAATTTTTATATCAAAAGTATTATTTTTATTATTTTTATTTTCATGCATAGAAGTATGCATAAAGGATAAATTTTTATATCAAAAGTGTTACTTTTATCATTTTTATTTCATGCATAGAAGTATACATAATGGATAAATTTTTATATCAAAAGTGTTACTTTTATCAAATTTGAATTTCATGCATAGAGGTATGCATAAAAAGTTGATTATTTTATTGTAAGGGTGTTACTTTTATCATATTGGATTTCATGCATAGAGGTATGCATAAAAGACATTCTTTTTATACTAAAAGTGTGATTTTCCTCATAAATGGATTTTATGCATAACTTAGATGCATAAGAGAAATTCTTTTATTCTAAAAGTGTAATTCCTACTAAATTGAATTTATGCATAAGAAGATGCATAAAAAAATTGATTTTTAATTCAAAAAGTGTCATTCTCATCTAAATTGAATTTATGCATAGGAAGATGCATAAAAGATTGAATTTTAATTCAAAAGTGTCATTTTCATTTAAAATGAATTTATGCATAGGAAGATGCATAAAAGATTGATTTTACTTCGGAAGTATTAATCTCCTTAAATAGAATTTATGGATAAGTAAATGTGTAAAGAAATCTTATATCAAATATAAGAATTCTCTTGTATTCTATAAATAGATATGAGATGTGATAGGATGTGATAAGAGGTGTATAAGAGGTGATAAGATGAATTAAGATGTGATAGGATGTGATAAGAGGTGTATAAGAGGTGATAAGAGGTGATAAGATGAATTAAGATGTGATAAGATGTGTATGGGATGAGGTAAGAAGTGTATGTGATAGGATAAGATGTATATGGGTTGTGATAGGGCAAGAATGGATGTGATGTAAAAGATTAGATGTGAAGGCATATGGGGTTATATGAATGGGAATGTGGAAATGGATGTATGTATATGGATGTGTGGATGTGGAGATGGGAGTATGGATGTATGAATGTGAAAATAGATGTATACATGAAGATGTATATGCATAGATGTGAATGTGGATGTAGATGTGGATGTATAGATGTGAATGGGAATGTGGATGTGAATGTCGATGTAGATGTGGATGTATAGATGTGAATGGAAATGTGGATGTGAATGTGGATGTAGATGTGGATGTATAGATGTGAATGGGAATGTGGATATGGATGTATGGATGTGAATGTGGATGTATGGATGTGAATGTGGATGTAGATGTGGATGTATAGATGTGAATGGGAATGTGGATGTGAATGTGGATGTAGATGTGGATAAATAGATGTGAATGGGAATGTGGATGTGAATGTATGTATGTATGTATGTGGATGTATGTATGTATGTGGATGTAGATGTGGATGTATAGATGTGAATGAGAATGTGGATGTGGATGTATGTGAATGTGGATGTAGATGTGGATGTATAGATGTGAATGGGAATGTGGATGTGGATGTATGTATGTATGTGGATGTGGATGTATGAATGAGGACGTGATAATGAATGTATGCATGTGAATGTGGATATGGATGTGTATGTATGAATGCGGATATGGATGTGGATATGGATGTGTATGTATGAATGTGGATATGGGATGTGGATGTATAAATGAGGATGTGAAAATGGAGATAAGCATGTAGATGTGGATGTATGGATGTGAATGTGGATGTGGATGTGGATGTATGGATGTGGATATGGATGTGAATATATGATATGTGATGTGAAGGAATCTGAAGTGAAGAGATGGAAAATGATGTGATTGGATGAGTACACATATAAATGAAATGTGGAATAAGTAATGTGGATTGTATGAGGGATAATGTGGAAAAATGAGAGTTAATATAGAAATTGTATTTGTAAACTGTTGTAAATGCTGTTTGTAAATGGCTGTTTTATGTCAAGAATGCTGGGAAAGCATTTTGACCGTCTTGTGATTAAGGTCGTGGAGACCTATCTGATAAAGTTGCAACTGCTGACGGAGAGTCAATGGAGGACGTCTCGCGTAGCAAGGTCGGCCGAGGTCTTGACCAGCCTCGGTTCGATTAAAATGGTGAGCTTCCGGTACGGTGGATGAGGGACCAAGGAAGCGGCCTATGAGTGAAGCGCTAGGTCACCTGCGAAGGATCCTAGAGGGTGCTGACCATACGGTGCTCGGGCTCTGGGTCGCCCAGGATACCCACGCGTGCGTCGAGGAAGATATTGGAACAAGGAGTAAGAGTTGTTTTCTGGAACCGGGCATGGATCTGGTTGACTGACCTTGCTGGTCCTCAACGGATGAGTCCATGGCTCTTTTATATGGATCTGTTGGTTGATCTTGCTGATCTTCAACGAGAGTCCATCTTGATAAGTGTGATTATATTGTTGAGTATTATGGGCTAGGAACTATTGAAACGGCCCCTGTGTGGACAGGTGGTGAGCGTTCTAGTTGCCAATGATGCCATAGATACTCTGATGAAGGAATGATGGGAAATTATGAATCAACTGGATAAATTGGGAGATTGTGATCAGTGGTACTATGGTTTCATTAAAGGATTGTTTTAAAGTTAGCTGATACTAAGAAAAAGGCAATTTTCATATTGGGTGTGTAAGTGGTGTGGCTAGTTTTATGTTTGCATGAAATTCCGGCTAGGGGGCCTTGGAACTCTTTTCCTTGGTACCCGGGACAAAACCTAACCAAATTCCAAATTGGATCCCATCACTACAGTGGTTGGGCGGTTGGCTAACCCATGGGATCGGATGGGGTTAGGCTGGACTGATGGATCCGTAAATCGAGACTCAATTTCTGTTATTACGATAGATAAAGTAAATCCCGGATAGCAATTGTTCTATGGATAGGAATCAACGGCTGTGCCTCCTTGGTGGGGAAAAAAGCGTTGATCCCAATGATCCAAGTGCAAGTTTCTTCCTTGATCTGACCAAGTATCTTTATAGATGCAGTCGGATCTGTTTGATCAGTAAGGGTTTTGACTACGTTAGAGTAAAAAATTATCCTGGTGGAATCGCCCGTGCTTTCCGGGTAAAGGAAGTTTTTCCGGTTTCGGTTTTGGACAAACCGACGGATTAGTCTCTTGTCCGGATATCTGTGGGCGAGGCCCCGAGTGTGAGACCCCTACCCGCGCATGATGTGTTACTTCCGCTGCCAGTATCCTGAATCCGTTGCTCGGTGGGAACAGGGATCTCACAGTTGGTATCAGAGCATTTGGTTAATAAAGATCAACTGAGAAGACAAATATGTCAAAAATTTATCAAGAAGCACAAAAAGGTTGTAATTGTGTGATATAATTCATACAATTTGATATTCAAACTGAAATTCGTAATTTGGTAATTGGGTCTTCAGATGGAAGTACCGCAATTATATAGAATCCATGACTTGCTTGAGGCCTAGACATGATGGTATTTACCTTATAATTCCAAGAGCCACGACTACCCGTATATACCGAGAGTATACTGCAGCTCTTTACTGACAGTATATACGAGTAAATCTAAGACTTGAAATTATAAGCGTTAATGCTATCCAGATGATGAATTCGAATGTGGTTGATATGATTTTTAATTCTGTTTGAGAATTGATGAATTGAATTGGATTCTGATTGAAAATTCTGATTGAAAAATGATGATTTCTGAAATTAGTTGAAATATAAAAATCTGAACAAAACCACAATGAGGATGAATGGGACGAGTCCCAGTGATGATATTCATAACTGGAATGATGATAATGAATTCAGCAAATCACTATGAGATTAGTGGTTGTGCTGTCAAATTGTTACTGTTAACACTTGATCAGTAGATCAAGTTAAGGGATGACAAATTGAGAACTTGCTTGACTGAAATTCCCGTGGAGGAATGTTCAGAAGGAAATTTTTCGGTCTAATGGACCATTATCATGTTAAAGATATGAATGATATGATCTGAATATTAATGATGAGTTCTATATAAGGGATATTTATCCCAGTGTTCTGCTGGGTTGACCAGAATATAAGGAACCCCAAAATAAAATTGGATGTTAAGAAAAAGAGTTGTCCTCTACCTTGCGAGATGAGGACATCTCGCACTTTTTAAGTGGGGTAGAATGTAAGATTCCTCCCCAGCCTTCGAGGTATACAGGAGTAAGAATCTCCCTTTCTGATCTTATAATTATTCCCTCTCTAAAATAAAAGAAAGTTCTGTTTAACAAAGGAAGACCCTTTTCCTAGAATACTTCTCAAGAGTCCCACCTGTTTTAAGGATTCAGAACAATGAGTTCAGAAGTGAGAATCGATGTTTTGGATATCAAGGTTTTGGTCTTCATTCGAGTACGGCCCAAAAAGAAGTTCTTTATCTCTTGGGGAGTATATGAAGTTATCCCCCAGATATTGTGAGCCTTATATCTGAATTCAATGAAAGTAGGTGACTTAGCCTATAAGCTTCTTTTATCTCTTCATCTCAAAATTCTTAATGCCTTCTATAGAAAAATGTGTCAAACCCAAATCATGGAAAGACGATAAAACTTCAGTGGCAAGTTACCGTTGGCTTCTAAGTTACGCTAGCTCCTTCCTTTATATAAGTCGTAACTTTTACTTGTCGCTCACAGTAATCTTACTTCCATCGATCTCCTTTCTTTCTTAATCTCCTTCATGGCTTGGCAACAAGAACTAGTTTTATCCCTAATGATTTCTCACCTTCAAGACGCAAGGGAGTCTGTGAAGAAAGATTTTATAGAGCAGTATGAGCGCTCACTTTTCTCTCACTTGGGAACTTCTGTAGCGCAGACAAAATGGCAGACCTATCAAGACATAACTAGGGTAACACCCTGGGGTCAGCAGCACTTTCGTAACAATGTCCGCTTGGCCATGGTTATTGAAGCTTTGGGTTTGGGTCCCCGATACTACTGCGTCATGAGATCAAGGCATCCTGGGTTTTCTGAGCGGGTCTTCTTACTGGCGTGTTTTCTTCCTCATGAGAAGATATGCCTTTACCCCATTTTTGGCTTGCCTCTCAGAGGTCCTTTTGTTAGAACACCTCATACCACTGAGATAGGCGCAGCAATAACCCACAGAATCATTCCCATAGATGAGTTACCTTATACTTGTGCAGCTTGTGAGGACTGCTTTTGTGATCATATGATGGACGGGCTTATGGAAGTGTAAAGAGTTCTTCTATCTTTACTGTATAAGTTCCGAGAATGAATAAAGTTTAAATCTTGTTCTTATTTTGAATCTTGCTCTCTTTAAGACGTTTCTTGGTGGTTAATCTTGATTAAAATTTTTCTCTAAGTCTCATATTCGTGAATCTTACGAAATTATCACAAGTTGCGAGATGAGGACATCTCGCGTTTTTTAAGTGGGGTAGAATGTAAGATTCCTCCCCCACCCCCTTTTTGATGTCTAGTATCTTTCCCTGTAATCAATCCCTCTTCAGAAATATAAAGACCTTGTTTCTATCTGTTTTAGCCTAGAGAGAGAAAAATATTCTAGAGAGAGAATATTCAGATTTTGAATATTTTTGGATAGAAAAATATCTCTTCTAATTCAGATGAGTTCCCCTGAAACAGAAATTCAAAAAGAATTTTTCAATGTGCAATTAGAATTAATTGAAAATAGGTATAAAGAACCTTAGCCTAAGGGTCTAGATTTTCAGAAATCTTTAGACTATGGTCCAATTAAGGTTCCTATGGACCAATAGCATCAATCCATGTGTAGGGAGGAGATAAATCCAACTTGTAAAAAAGAAAATACCCAAAAATGAGTAAATGCTCACATGAGGTGAAGAGTTGAAAATGTACAAGGTTTATTAGTAAAAAACTATGTGCAATATTAAAAATATGAGATATTTTGGGTATAATGATTTTATTATGACACATATGTAAGGAAGGGGAGTCCCTTAAATGCTCACATAAGATGAAGAGTTGAAAATGTACAAGGTTTATTAGTAAAAAACTATGAGCAATATTAAAATGATTCCATTATGACACATATGTAAGGAAGGGGAGTTCTTTAAAGGAGGTGCATATTTCACATAAGATGAAGAGTTGAAAATGTACAAGGTTTATTAGTAAAAAAAACTATGAGCAATATTAAAATGATTCCATTATGACACATATGTAAGGAAGGGGAGTTCTTTAAAGGAGGTGCATATTTCACATGCTTGAATGAGTTTTAAACTCATAAAAATTGAGATATTTCATCTCTCCTCTCTCCTCATTCAAGTCTAGTTCCAAAAAGTTAGCTTAACTGACCTAAAAATGGTCAAATATTGACCAAACTGATTTAGAAAATTCTAGAATCAGTTTGTTTGGTTAGGAGCTCAATTTTTCCTATAAATAGAAGCCTCCCCCTTGTTGAAAAATAGTAAGTGTTTATGCATCGTTACTCTACTCCACCTAAGCCAAGAACTGTGAATTCATTTAATAATTCACTAGTTTTTGGAGCTTCCCTCTTTCTTCAATCCCCATTAGTGGCTCCATCAACATACTTAACCAATTGATTGGTTGGGGGCCTCTACCGTGAACAAAGAATCAAGCAAGTTGTAAGGTAATTAGTGAATATTGATCTTTCTATAATTTCTCAATGTTTCTCTCTTCTCAACCCCTCTCAAGCTTGAGAAGTTTAATTGGTATGGTTTTTTTTAAATACTATTGAAGTTTGAATAGTAGTGAAGAGTTACATAAGTTAATAAATGCTATTGAAGTTAATTTTCATTTATGTTTAAATTCTAATGATTTTTATGTAAATTCTCTCTCTCACTCAAGAAATGGTCATACTCATGACCCGTTCTCAATCCAAATCAAGCTTTTCATAAAGCTTTTCCTTAACCCAAGATTAAGCTATGCTTGAGGCCAATTTAATGGCTTTTTTCTATGCTTTTAGTTTATGCATATTGATGATTCAATCCACTATAGATTAATGATCCAATTAGAGATCATTTTAATTATTTCCTTAATGATAAGCTTTATCCCTTAGAAAAATTGAGATTTATCAGTCATAGCAGCGGAGCTATGGCAAAATTTTTATAAAAATTATGCATAAAATAATTTCATTCAAAGTATAAAAAGAGGACTTCCTACCATATTCTAGGAATTATCATCCTAGATTAATTGAAAGATATTCATTGTAATCATAGAGAAATTGATTTTTATATTATGCATAATTGATTTTCATGCATAGAAGTATGCATAAAAGATAATTTTTTATATTAAAAGTGTTACTTTTATCATTTTTAATTTTCATGCATAGAAGTATGCATAAAGGAAAAAATTTTATATCAAAAGTGTTATTTTTACCATTTTTATTTCATGCATAGAAGTATGCATAATGGTTAAATTTTTATATCAAAAGTGTTACTTTTACCATTTTTATTTCATGCATAGAAGTATGCATAATGCTTAAATTTTTATATCAAAAGTGTTACTTTTATTATTTTTATTTTCATGCATAGAAGTATGCATAATGGATAAATTTTTATATCAAAAGTATTATTTTTATTATTTTTATTTTCATGCATAGAAGTATGCATAAAGGATAAATTTTTATATCAAAAGTGTTACTTTTATCATTTTTATTTCATGCATAGAAGTATACATAATGGATAAATTTTTATATCAAAAGTGTTACTTTTATCAAATTTGAATTTCATGCATAGAGGTATGCATAAAAAGTTGATTATTTTATTGTAAGGGTGTTACTTTTATCATATTGGATTTCATGCATAGAGGTATGCATAAAAGACATTCTTTTTATACTAAAAGTGTGATTTTCCTCATAAATGGATTTTATGCATAACTTAGATGCATAAGAGAAATTCTTTTATTCTAAAAGTGTAATTCCTACTAAATTGAATTTATGCATAAGAAGATGCATAAAAAAATTGATTTTTAATTCAAAAAGTGTCATTCTCATCTAAATTGAATTTATGCATAGGAAGATGCATAAAAGATTGAATTTTAATTCAAAAGTGTCATTTTCATTTAAAATGAATTTATGCATAGGAAGATGCATAAAAGATTGATTTTACTTCGGAAGTATTAATCTCCTTAAATAGAATTTATGGATAAGTAAATGTGTAAAGAAATCTTATATCAAATATAAGAATTCTCTTGTATTCTATAAATAGATATGAGATGTGATAGGATGTGATAAGAGGTGTATAAGAGGTGATAAGATGAATTAAGATGTGATAGGATGTGATAAGAGGTGTATAAGAGGTGATAAGAGGTGATAAGATGAATTAAGATGTGATAAGATGTGTATGGGATGAGGTAAGAAGTGTATGTGATAGGATAAGATGTATATGGGTTGTGATAGGGCAAGAATGGATGTGATGTAAAAGATTAGATGTGAAGGCATATGGGGTTATATGAATGGGAATGTGGAAATGGATGTATGTATATGGATGTGTGGATGTGGAGATGGGAGTATGGATGTATGAATGTGAAAATAGATGTATACATGAAGATGTATATGCATAGATGTGAATGTGGATGTAGATGTGGATGTATAGATGTGAATGGGAATGTGGATGTGAATGTGGATGTAGATGTGGATGTATAGATGTGAATGGAAATGTGGATGTGAATGTGGATGTAGATGTGGATGTATAGATGTGAATGGGAATGTGGATATGGATGTATGGATGTGAATGTGGATGTATGGATGTGAATGTGGATGTAGATGTGGATGTATAGATGTGAATGGGAATGTGGATGTGAATGTGGATGTAGATGTGGATAAATAGATGTGAATGGAAATGTGGATGTGAATGTATGTATGTATGTATGTGGATGTATGTATGTATGTGGATGTAGATGTGGATGTATAGATGTGAATGGGAATGTGGATGTGGATGTATGTGAATGTGGATGTAGATGTGGATGTATAGATGTGAATGGGAATGTGGATGTGGATGTATGTATGTATGTGGATGTGGATGTATGAATGAGGACGTGATAATGAATGTATGCATGTGAATGTGGATATGGATGTGTATGTATGAATGCGGATATGGATGTGGATATGGATGTGTATGTATGAATGTGGATATGGGATGTGGATGTATAAATGAGGATGTGAAAATGGAGATAAGCATGTAGATGTGGATGTATGGATGTGAATGTGGATGTGGATGTGGATGTATGGATGTGGATATGGATGTGAATATATGATATGTGATGTGAAGGAATCTGAAGTGAAGAGATGGAAAATGATGTGATTGGATGAGTACACATATAAATGAAATGTGGAATAAGTAATGTGGATTGTATGAGGGATAATGTGGAAAAATGAGAGTTAATATAGAAATTGTATTTGTAAACTGTTGTAAATGCTGTTTGTAAATGGCTGTTTTATGTCAAGAATGCTGGGAAAGCATTTTGACCGTCTTGTGATTAAGGTCGTGGAGACCTATCTGATAAAGTTGCAACTGCTGACGGAGAGTCAATGGAGGACGTCTCGCGTAGCAAGGTCGGCCGAGGTCTTGACCAGCCTCGGTTCGATTAAAATGGTGAGCTTCCGGTACGGTGGATGAGGGACCAAGGAAGCGGCCTATGAGTGAAGCGCTAGGTCACCTGCGAAGGATCCTAGAGGGTGCTGACCATACGGTGCTCGGGCTCTGGGTCGCCCAGGATACCCACGCGTGCGTCGAGGAAGATATTGGAACAAGGAGTAAGAGTTGTTTTCTGGAACCGGGCATGGATCTGGTTGACTGACCTTGCTGGTCCTCAACGGATGAGTCCATGGCTCTTTTATATGGATCTGTTGGTTGATCTTGCTGATCTTCAACGAGAGTCCATCTTGATAAGTGATTATATTGTTGAGTATTATGGGCTAGGAACTATTGAAACGGCCCCTGTGTGGACAGGTGGTGAGCGTTCTAGTTGCCAATGATGCCATAGATACTCTGATGAAGGAATGATGGGAAATTATGAATCAACTGGATAAATTGGGAGATTGTGATCA
This sequence comes from Cibotium barometz, assembly GCF_041138505.1. Taxonomy (NCBI): domain Eukaryota; kingdom Viridiplantae; phylum Streptophyta; class Polypodiopsida; order Cyatheales; family Cibotiaceae; genus Cibotium; species Cibotium barometz. The sequence continues at coordinate 26,058,749 of NC_141050.1, forward strand.
GTGGTACTATGGTTTCATTAAAGGATTGTTTTAAAGTTAGCTGATACTAAGAAAAAGGCAATTTTCATATTGGGTGTGTAAGTGGTGTGGCTAGTTTTATGTTTGCATGAAATTCCGGCTAGGGGGCCTTGGAACTCTTTTCCTTGGTACCCGGGACAAAACCTAACCAAATTCCAAATTGGATCCCATCACTACAGTGGTTGGGCGGTTGGCTAACCCATGGGATCGGATGGGGTTAGGCTGGACTGATGGATCCGTAAATCGAGACTCAATTTCTGTTATTACGATAGATAAAGTAAATCCCGGATAGTAATTGTTCTATGGATAGGAATCAACGGCTGTGCCTCCTTGGTGGGGAAAAAAGCGTTGATCCCAATGATCCAAGTGCAAGTTTCTTCCTTGATCTGACCAAGTATCTTTATAGATGCAGTCGGATCTGTTTGATCAGTAAGGGTTTTGACTACGTTAGAGTAAAAAATTATCCTGGTGGAATCGCCCATGCTTTCCGGGTAAAGGAAGTTTTTCCGGTTTCGGTTTTGGACAAACCGACGGATTAGTCTCTTGTCCGGATATCCGTGGGCGAGGCCCCGAGTGTGAGACCCCTACCCGCGCATGATGTGTTACTTCCGCTGCCAGTATCCTGAATCCGTTGCTCGGTGGGAACAGGGATCTCACAACACTGTCCAACAAGAATCCACATAAGCAAAGCTGAATTATCCCACATTGAGCTCGTGCCACTACTTCGTAGACTGATGTTAAGAAATGTGATGCCATTGAGCTCACGAGTTAGTAAGCAGTGAGTTGATTAAGCCAAAGAAGACATTGTCTAGCAAGAAGCCACATAAGCAAAGCTAAATTATCCCACATGAGCTAGCAAAGCAAAAAGGGGCCATTTTCAAGCAATAAAATATGAAGCAAGCTCTTAAGTCTCATATGAAGCAAGGGACCATTTCAGGCAATGAAATATGAAGCAAGCTCTCAAGCCTCTTTACTCAATCTCGTAACCTAATTGTGTTTGATTCTAAGCTTAATTAGTTTAGCAATTGATCATCATGTTTATGCTTAGTTATCATCCACCTTAGATTAGCTTAATCACTAAATTAATATAAGATTAGTACTAATCACCATAGCTATACACATGTCTAGGATATCCATGTTTCTCAACATGGTATCAGAGCCACCCCTCTCCCCATGATCTTCTAGTAGCCTAATCTCATCTTCACTAGCACTAATCAACTCCAATAAAGCCACTAGTCTCATTTAACCATAACTTTATCCCCATCCTCTTCTTGTGGCCAAGCTTGCAAGACCTTATTCTCTTCACTCACTCAAGCATTTCTCAAGCCCTCCTTCAAGGGCTACCTTGCTCATATTTAGGCATCCTTCGTTACTAAGAATCATTGGCAAATTCGGTTGAAAATGCTTGAAAATCGTGCTACATGCCGCTAGGTTACAGACCAAAATTCATTAACTGTAGATCAAATTAAGGCAAAGGTTCTCAAGATTTGTTTCCTCATATCCCAAGCATCTTGCATCTCATATCCCGTGTGATTTCATGAATAAGTTGCTGCACGGTAGTCAAAAGACAAGTCAATTGACACCCAAAATCATGGATTTTGAACCAGTTGTGTTGAGGTTTTTGGCTTGGGGATCTTTAACTAAGTTAGAGCAACATTTCCATGCCAAAAGCCCCATCAACAACCTCTCTTATTTGCTCAATTTTGGCCTCCAAATTCTATTGTTCCTAATCAATATGGTATCAATCTTAACCACAATCATTAAGAGGTAATTATTTAAGTTGAGTCTAATTGAAGCTAAAAGTGGGTCAATGGCGTTGTATTAACCTTGAAGAAACATAAAGCACATCATTGAAGCTAAAAGTGGGTCAATGGCGTATTATTAACCTTGAAGAAACATAAAGCACATCATTTAGCATTGGGTTTGTTTTTGGCAAGCGTTTGAAGCTATTTCACATTGTCAAGATAAGATTTCAAAGTAGAGCAATTTGCACTTGTATCAAATTTCTTGCATCTTAATCATTGCACTTGAGCTTTAAAAACATTACAATATCAAACCCCTTCTTGCATGCCAAATCTCATATGAGATTAGACACTTCCATAGAGACTTAATAAAGCTCATGGGTGGTAAGACCTCAAATGGCAAGCATTTTACATCTCAAAGCATCATTTGCGGAAGGGTTAAATCCTTGGAAAAACACATGTGCATAAGCATCAAAAGAAAAGAAAAGGTGCATTGAATACTATCCTAATCATGCCAAAAGCACACATGCATGAGGTGACTGCATGGCACTCACATAAAAAGCATCAAAGTATCAAGCACAAGCATCAAGTGGCAGCAAGAAGAATGAGGGCCACATCAAAGGATTTGTCCAAGAGCCAAGAGTCAAGCCAAAGAGCAAAGACCAAGAGTTAAGAAGCATCCAATAATGCAAAGAAGAAGAAGAAGGGCACGACATCGTCAAGAAAAAGGAAGCTGAGCAACAAAGCAGCTACCAACCAAAATCCTAACCTAATAAATTTATATGTTGTAAGCCACCAAATGAGTAGGCAAGTCTATGTGTCTAGAAGCACACTTTACCACCTAAGAGTAGGCAGAGAGCACCTACGGAAAGTGATGCAAATGTAAAACACTTCTGACCACCTGAGAGTAGCTAATCAAGCACCCAGGGGGGAAATATTCCATGTCCAAGTCCAAATGTCAATCCACCTACCATTCTACATTAAGGGGGAGGGGGGGGGAGTGGGGGTGAATTATTTATAAGCCTCACATCTGACGTAGAAAAATGGAACCAAGGGGGGGGGGGTGTTAAGAAATGAGGTGCCATCATTAAGCATAGGAGTTGGAGGGAATTTCGTTGAGTAAGCCAAAGAAGACATTGTCCAACAAGAAGCCACATGAGAAAAACTAAATTATCCCACATGAGATAGCAAAGCAAAGTTGTGCCTCCCTCATATTAAAAGGAGTCAGGGCATTTTTTTCTTTACCCTCTTCAAATGCCTCTCTTTCTGTCTCTTATATGCAACATATATTTAATATCACCCACATAGTTGACCCTAAGCCTTTTTTTTTCAATGTTAGTGCTTATGCACACCTCTAGAATGGATTGTAATGGTCAAGGGACCTTTTATGTCTTTATGATGTAGCTTTTACCTCATATGCCTTTTAGGCACTCCACATACATTTTAATATGACTTCCTTTCTTTCTTTCTCTAGACATTAGGAACTCAATGGAGTCTTCTTGGGCCCTTTTATTTGGCAGTTTAAGGAAGTCAAACCTTTTCTCTTAAGAAGAAACGTTTTCTAATTTGAAGCTTCAAAACAGCTACTTTATTCGAATTTGAATTTGGGGGAGAAAATGGAATTTAAAATCTAGCGGATAAAACCATATCATGTAACATATCTATGGAAAGCTCTTGATGCGTAGATCACGGATCTGTAATCTCCGCTCAGATCGGAGCTTGTATGTAGAAGTTATGGAGGTCCAAAAATTGTAAAATTGCCCCCCCCCCCCCCCCCCCCCCTTTTGGGAGAAAAAGTGCACCCTTTGACCACTCTTACACCTCTCTTACAAACCAATGGTTTTTGCTTACATGGCGGGCTCCTATTTGTCAAAAAGTTAAACGTTTTCATAACCTCATGGCAAATTAAAGGGCCCAAGAAGACTCCATTGAGTTCCTAATGGCATGCTCTGTCTCTCTTATAGACAGTATAGGAATGAATGAACTGATTAAAATTTGATTATAAAACTGATGTTGCAATTTGAAAAAAATTGCGGCATTTCACCACTGCTATGGTACCCAATATAGCATGCAAGGCTACAAAAATGTTACAAGAACCAAGGTACATGGAGAATTGATTAATCATAAATTAATAAATCATAAAAATAAATCAAAGATACCATGGCAAAACTCAAGAGCATAAAATCAAAGAATACAAGATTGGGTGCAATCTCCCCCCTCATGCATGTAGCTCCACTTCCACGACATGAGTAAATTGAGATTTTTTCATAAAAATAGCCCAAGGAGCTATTAATAGTTGAGCGTACAAATTGGGCTTTCTTTTCCCACTTTTGGGATATTGCTTTACATATTATTAACCATATCAAAATCCCTAATGTTTGTACATATAAAAACCTTTGCCCAAATATAAATGCTAATGGGCCTTTACACATGAAATAACCTTGTGCACATTTACACATATAATAATCTTGTGCACATTCACACATTATATTAAGCTTATTTTTGCACGCATTAAATCAAGATCATTATGCATTAAAAAATATGATAAAATATATACATGTAACAGTCCTCTCGTTTTTTAGGAAGCAACTGTCCTCAGTTGTGTAGAAGAAAATGCTACAACAAGAAAAACTCGTACAACACCTAAGTTGGTGACCTTTGCACTCATCATCAAAATCATAAATAATAATACAAAATAATTTGATATAGAAAAGATCCCTTATGTGTGACATACACGCATTGCTCATCACCTATTTCTGTAAACATATCCTAATTAATTGCCTTCTGTGTAATTAATCCCAATATGAAACATTGATAGGCACAAACACAACATATATTCACCACTAGTTTCACTATGATGAGAGTATCATTATGTACACATCAACTACATGGTGTGAGTTACCACTTGTTACACTCCAATGAGAATGGCACATTAATTGCATAAACCACTTGTTTCACTTCGACCATGTGCAGTTGTTTAGCATAGTCCACTTGTTTCACTTGACTACAATACAGTTGTCAAGCATGGCACTACTTGTTACACTTTAACAACATACACCTGTCAACAAGCATGGTCTCAAGCTATGCCAATAATACCACTAGGTAATCAGTATTTAATGTGGAGTCACCCACGATACCAATTCAGTAGGATGACACACTAGCGTCCGAGCGTCCCCGTACAACTAAAGGGTGGACATTATTATGTAATATCCATCCTACTTAGATAAGCAACTGACCTCAGATGCGTGTTTGCTTATTGCGAGAAAAGGAGATCAATTGTCTTATAATATATAAATTCGAGTATGTACTCTAATTATAACAAAAGACATTGTATGTTCTCTAATTATAACAAAACATATTGTATCAAGGACTTCTATGTGTAATAAATTCGAGTATGTACTCTAATTATAACAAAAGACATTGTATGTTCTCTAATTATAACAAAACACATTGTATCAAGGACTTCTATGTGTAATAAATTCTAGTGTCCCATACCACCAAAAATTATCTCACACAGATCTAGAGATAAGTATGCATCAGAATCCCTCACACATGATTAATCTCGTGTCCCATACCACAAGACGAATACATAGTGAAAATTTCATAAAGAATAATTCAAAATGGAAGGACTAGTTCCTTCAAGAAGTTCTAGTTTTGATGCATGAAAACTCTCCTTGAAATTTACTAAAAAGTGTTAAATAATCAAATGCAATAAATATGTTACTTCAATAGTCTAAGTAGTCATCATGGTATTCTTCTTCTTCATCATTAATCATATTGAGTCCTAGTAAAATAAACTTTGACTTCCGTGGATAAATTGATGTGATATGTCCAATCTCTTTACACATGTAACACTTCTTTAAATCATGTTTATTAGCTTTTTGTGAAACATTTACTTTGGTGTCAATACCTGTGTTATGGTCATTAAGAAATGTATCAATTGATTTTGGAGAGGGTTTAGAATTTAAAAATGTTGGTGTCGAGGTTTGATGTTGCATTAGTATCTTAGAAAAACCATTTTGCTTTTCATAATTTAAGGCTAATGAAATAGCTGAGCTAAGAGAATGCGGTCTAAATATATTTACCTCTGATCGAATTGTAGGTTTCAAACCTGCTATGAACTTTCTTCTTTAATCCTTGGTGCAGTACGTGCATTTGTAATAAAGTTTGCCAAAACTTGTCCACATAAGTTGGTATATTCTCTCTGTTAAGTTGTCTGAATGTAGATCATCTTTGTCGAGCCTTAGCTTTGTATTGTGAAATATTTCTTCATGAGTTTTTGAAATATCTTCCAAGAGTTTGGTTGCGCTTGTTGATTCTAATGACGTTCCACCATAATGTTGCATTGTCCACCAAGTGATTAGTAGCACATTTGATCTTGTCTTTCTCAGAGAATTCCTTCCTTGAAAAATAATCATCTAGTTGACTGAGCCAAGCAAGTATGGTGGGAGTGTCCTTCTTGCCATCAAAATTTTGGAAAGTAAAAGCTTTGCGGCTAATCTTCTTTTCTTTTGTAGACTCTTGAGCTCTGAGAGTAACTTGTAGGGTTCTTTGAATTTGATCACTATCGGAGTCTGAAGATGTAGCACTGACATGTCTATGCTTCTTTTTGTGATATAACTTGTCTTCTAAATCCATTCTCAACTTCTTCTCAACAACAAGTATTTGATTTTGAAGTGTCTTAAGTTGTTCTTGAATGGTTGGGGGTGTAGAGGATAGGTTGCCATTGTAGAAAAATGAAACAAAATAATATGAAAGTACAAAATAATATAAGATTTCCTTTTCTCTTCAAAGGAGGACACCACCAACGTAGCTTATTTTGTTTGAGAAAGAAATAAGAAAACTTGAGAGTCCTCCATAATTTATAGAATTTTGTCTTGCTCAATTGTTTAGCAATCCAAAAGCTAATCTCAATCCCAGACCTCATCCATACTACACAGATGAAAAAGAGGTTAAGAATCCATGAAAACCACTTTTGCTTGAAGAGGGTGGTTTCCTACAAATCCACTTGTGGTTTTTCACCTTCTTTCCTTGCCCTTGATCTTCAATCACATGTGTCTAAAATTCACATAACCATGTCTTCTTTTGCCCAAAGGTCTTCCCTCGACACTTTCTCTTTCTTTATCTCTTGGATTTTTGAATGAACTCTATCTTTGTCCAAAGTCTTTGTATGCTTGCTGTAGGCTTTTTAAATATTCTTCCTTCTTGTGCAAGTATTTTGAATTTGTTGAAAAGCCTTTAATTTTGGTCCAAGCTAATAACCTTTGAGAAAAAATAATTTCTTGATTTTTTAAGTCTCCATGACAAAAAATTAATACTTGAATTTACCGTGCTCTGATACCACTATTACAAGGACCAAGGTACATGGAGAATTGATTAATCACAAATTAATAAATCACAAAAATAAATAAAAGATACAATAGCAAAACTCAAGAGAATAAAATAAAAGAACACAAGATTGGGTGCAATCTCCCCCCTCATGTGTGTAGCTCCACTTCCACGACATGAGTATTTTGAGATTTTTTTCATAAAAATAGCCCAAGGAGCTATTAATAGTTGAGCGTACAAATTGGGCTTGCTTTTCCCACTTTTGGGGTATTGCTTTACATATTATTACCTATATCGAACTCCCTAAAATTTGTACATATAAAAACCTTTGCCCAAATATAAATGCTAATGGGCCTTTACACATGAAATAACCTTGTGCACATTTGCACATATAATAATCTTGTGCACATTCGCACATTCCATTAAGCTGATTTTTGCACGCATTAAATCAAGATCATTATGCATCAAAAATATAATAAAATATATACCTATAACAAAAAAAGATTTCACTGGTGGAGGTGCCTATCTAGAGCAGGTTCTGTAGGTATGCCCATGAGCTCAATGAGGAGTATGAGCTTAGCACGGTAGGATTAGATCCCAAGAAATTACCACCAGGATAAAGTGACATCAATGTGCAAGATTGGGACTATGTTTTTACTTGTTTAAATGCAATTCTAGGCCAGAAGAAGGTGAAGTAGTATCATGTGTAGGATGAGTTCGCTGAGCAGTTAGTTTTACAGCATTACATTGTTTACCAGGAAGGACCTCCCAATTACAAAATCGGCCAGTCATTTGCAAAAACATTTGCTTTGGAGGATTGTAAGTCAACACAAAGGGTTGTCAACAAGCAACCTTACATGATTGCATGGGATCCATTCGTAGAGAGTGCAAAGGAACATGTAGAGAATAGAGGACATCTGGCAGTAAAGCGAAATAGGTGGGAAAAAATATGAAATCAACACATGGAATGTTCTCTTCACTATGCAATGCAAAAACTCAAGTTGCAGCATACCTATGAAGACAATAAAAATAAACCCTGTGTATCATGAAGAAAGAACACATACATGGAATCGACATGATGAATAGTTCACTTGAGATAAGATTGGGGCATCTTAAGTAGTTTGTTATTGAGATGAAGCTCGTCATGTTCTTGAGGATGCTTCTTGAGACTTATATAGGCTAGAGGGGAAGTGCTCAGAGATCGATTGGCTTGTAGGTGAACTACATAGTCTGAAAGAGGATTCAGATCGGTAACGACTTCTGTAAATGCTGCAAACGATTACAAGCAATTATTATAATCAAAAGATGACATTATGACATTACAAAGAAAGTTTGGTGATGCAAAGGTATGTCACTCACACAATGTTTTCTTCTTTTGTATGAACTATCTACGCACAATCTATGTGTTACATAGCACACAATTTGTGGTACATAGCAAATAATATATTAGCATGTATACATGCTATGTATTAGAGAGCATATGCTATATACAATAGAAAATGTGCTTTATAGCACATAATCTATGTACATATAGCACATAATGTATGTGTGCATAGCACACAATTTGTGGTACATAGCAAATAATATATTAGCATGTACATGCTATGTATTAGAGAGCATATGCTAAATACAATAGAAAATGTGCTTTATAGCACATAATCTATGTACATATAGCGCATAATGTATGTGTGCATAGCACACAATATGATGTTCATAGCTAGAAGGTGTTATATAGCAATCAAAAGGTTCATGCATAAAAAGTTGTATATAGCACATAGAGTATGTGCTATATACAAACAATCATGTTCTATATAGCACATAGAGTATGTGCTATATGCGAATGATAATCTATGACATTATTGTTGGTATATAGCACATAACTTATGGTAGATAGCACATAACTTGTGGTATATACCACATAATCTATGGTACTTGGTAGATCAAAGATTACGTGCTATGTAGTATGATAATGTCCTTTATAGCACATAGACAGTGCTATGTAGCATAAATTATGCTAACCTATACTATATAGCACATAATCTATGCTATGTAGCACAATTAAACACATTTTCTATGCTACATAGCATATAATCTTTGCTACATGTGTTCAATTGTGATACATAGCATAGATAATGTGCTATATAGCATAGTTTATGTGTTATACATCATAGGTAATGTGATGTATAGCACAATTTATGCTACATAGCACAGATTGTGTGCCATGTAGCACAAATTATGCTATATAACACATTATCTTTGCTATGTAGCATCTTATCTATGCTATAGCATAGTTAAACACATAGCTTGTGATAAATAGCATATAATGTTTGGTATATAGCATATAAACTATGGTACATGGCACAAACATTGTGTGGTACATTGAGGTGAAGTGTGCTATACATAAAGTTGGGTGCTATGTAGCAAAGATTTTGTGGCACAGATAATATCCTTTATAGTACATTTACCACAGATTATGCTATATAGCACATTATCTTTATTATATAACAGCACATAACCTATGCTATATAGCACATTACTTATGGTTTATAGCAAATTATCTATGATATATAGCACAGTTAAACCCATGTAATAGCAAAGATTATGTGCTATATAGCATAGTGAAATGCATGTAGCAAAGATAATGTGCTATAGAGCACAGTTAAACCCATGTAGCAAAGGTAATGTGCTACATAGCACCTAATCTGTGTTGTATAGCACATAATCCAAAGGTAATGTGCTACATAGCACCTAATCTGTGTTGTATAGCACATAATCTTTACTACATGTATTTAACTATGCTATATAGCAGAGATAATGTGCTATAAAGGTTATGCAATAACGCACATTATCTATGCTATATAGCACAACGTATATGCTATATAGCACAATGTCTATGTTATGATGTGGTCACATTAAGTTTTAAGAACTTATGTGCAGGTTGCACTACTACAAGCAAAAGGATTAGTCTAGAGCTGAGTCTAGGCATCCCATTATGATTCCTTGGCTTCCTATTAGCTACTATGTAATTTGAGGTCTTCTCTTTTGCTTGCCGTCACATGTACCATTTTCTCTACTTTGCTCATATAGCAATAGAGATTGGTACATGTGTAGATAGATCGTGTAAGGAGCCCATCTCTAAAAGGGGTTACATTATGCTAGGCATTGCAACATTAACGAGACTTGGTATGTTGTATAATTTTATGTATCTTGTATATCATAGCAAATTTGTAGTGAAATCATATAAGTTTTGTTATGTTCACATTTAGATGGGAGACTTGGTGTGGACTGTACTTTGGACAATGATGGGCAAGAGAGACAACTCATTTTACCAGTGTGTACTTTAGATAACAATGGGCAAGAGACATCTCATTTTACCAGTGTGTACTTTAGCAAACAATGGGCAAGAGACATCTCATTTTACCATTGTGTACTACCATGATAATAATTAATTGATTTTTTTTTCATTACTCATTTTCTCATGTAGGTGAAGGAGGCTCTATTGGTGGAGATAGAAGAATGAAGGAGAAGGCATCCTTGGGAGTTGATGGCCATGGACAAGAATCAATAAGGTAGCCAATGAATATCGAGATGACTATAGAGGAGACATCCATTAAACCATGGGATCCCTGCCAAAGGTCACTGAGGATGACATTCCCCTATCTCACTTTATGCCCAAAAGACTCACAAAACATCATGTTCAGGGAAATGGTATTTCAATGAAGTCTATTGAACTTAGTGACATTGTAACAAAGTAGATTGTAGTCGAGTCGTTATTTGCAAGATAGCTCAACTTCTTACCATATAGCCTTTGAGGCAATATAATGGACATGTGCACATCATCATCTATTCGTACGATTGAACGAATCTGTACAGCCGTATGAAACTGTACGGACATGTACATGACTGTACGGACTGCAAATTCAAAAACCCTAAAACTACTCCAAAAACCCTAAGATTTACTTTTTGGAGGTTTTTATCGCCCGAAAACCATTAAAACAAGTTTTATATTAGTTTTCTTGCTAGAAAGAGATTTTTCATGGTTTTTATCATCGACAAGGCTATAGGAGTTGTGAAGATTACTCATGGGATGAGTGAGTGATTCTTGGACTTAGATTTGGATCTCAACTTGGATTTGGATTTGGATCTAGACTTGGACTTGGACTTGGATTTGGACTTGGACTTGGATTGGAACTAGAACTTGGCTTGGAACTAGAACTTGGACTTGGACTACAATTTAGAATTTAGACTTGGACTTGGAACTTGAATTTTAACTTAGACTTGAATATGAACTTGGACTCGAATATGAACTTGGATTCATTGGACTTGGACTCATTGGATTTGGATATTGGATTTGGTACTAGCCTGGTGAGAGATACTTGTGGGTCATCCTTGTGGTGTGCTCAAGATCAAAGATCTCGTGCCTAGACATCGACATCGACTTGGATATCTTACATTGGCATATTTGTTTGTTTTGTATTCATTGATTGTATTGATCATGGCCAACGTGCCCGTGGATTGTTCTTGAATAAATTCTTAAAAGGGGACGGGGTCTGTTCCCCACTCAGTGTGGTGTATTGTGTAAGATCCCTATTTCCTTCTGTCTCTCCCCTCTCTCCCTATATCTTTATCTCTTGGAAACGTGGTTGAGTTTGTCAGGCATGCCACCCTACTGGGCGTACAGTGGTATCAGAGCAAGATTTCTCTTGAAGAAACTTTCATGGGTTGAGAGAGCCATGTGGAGAGAAGAGGGAAACCGAGGGCCTAATGAAGGGAACAACTATTAGGCCTATCCAGGACTTCAGGAAGGGAACCATGGTTGTCGATCCATTACTCATGAGACGAGACCGCGGCCATGTCAAGAATGACTTTGAGCAACTTAGGTGATTTCTCAAAGATGAAGAATTCCTTGCTTGGAAAACCAAGAGGAAATAGGACCAAATAAGGGCTCCAATGTTTGAAATTTCATCAAAGATTGAGCCACCAAAGCCGAAGGAGTTAAAGTTGCTATCTTCGGGCCAAAGGAGTTAAAGTTGCTATCTTCGGGCCAAAGGAGTCACCATTGTAGGAGGATGTAGAGCTACCCGCTATATTTATCATGGAGGAGACAAGGAAGCTACTCCTAGGCCTACTCTTTCAGATACAGCTTCCTCTCAGGACAGATAAGGGAAAGAAAGGCAAAGAAGCCAGAGATATTGGAAGATCATCAGATTGACATCATGCCAGGAAGTTCGACAAATGGTTTATTGTGGTGCTTAGCCCATTGCATGTTTTGACAAATAAAGCCATTGAATCTTTGGGGACCAAAGCTAACAGAACCCTTTTTGAAGCATTGAGACTTTGTGCTAGCAAAGGACTGGTGTTGGTTATTTACAACCTTTTTGTGGTTGAACATGATGAGATTGCATTGGATTAGTCTTAAACCAAGCAGGCCATGTTGTGGCCTATTAATGTCAAAGACAATAAGGAAGTAGATGCATTATCTCAGAATCCCTTGAGCCATGATTTTTCTATGGGGGGTTACCATATGGATTTCACTTTGATGAAGGATCTTTATGCTACCACAGAGGACTTCAAAGATGTTTTGGAATAGATTACAGAATGAAGATTTGGTGACGTCTTATGTTATCAAAAAAGGTTTTTCTTATGATGCAAACCCATTCATGTGACACAAAGGATTCGAGGCCAAAAGTGAACAAAGAAAAGCCATGCACCACCTTAAGCAGGGCAAAGAAGCATATTGACTACAACTCAAGCTTTGAAAAGCTACTTTTATTGGCCTTGTATGAGAAAGAACATTGAGTTATATGTTCGAGAATGTTTGGTTTGTCAGAAGGACAAATTTGACCGACAAAAGCTAGCAGGATTATTCCATCCATTGAATGTTCTATGGGAGAGTATTGCTATGGATTTTATCTTTAGATTGCCAACCTCAGGGAATAATGGTATATGGACCTTTCTCAGGATACCAAGAAGATTAACCATGTTTGTTATTGGTTGGACCATTCAGATCATTAGAGGATACATAATGCCTTCCATTACAGTTTATTGAAACCATGTACAGGTTACCCGAGAGGAGCTTGTTTTGAAGGATCCACCACAAGTGGAAGAGCTAGACCAGATTGAGTTCCATTCTATGAGAAAAAGAGGAAAGACAATGGTAAGAAAATTCCTCTTGGGATTCGAGAATTATTCGCTACTACTGGATGCCAGAGAAGTACTTCAAGGGACTATTGAGATATACTATGAGCTTACGAGGAGATGGTTCGTCGAGATGTATTTGAAGTACAGATATGGACGTCTTGCGATCAAGACAGATTCAAGGAGGGATTGTACCTCTAGCCCTCTTCATTGTGCGTGTGCGTGTGCGTGTGTGTGTGTGTGTGTGTGTGTGTGTGTGTGTGTGTGTGTGTGTGTGTGTGTGTGTGTGTGCATATGTATATATTGGAATTGATCATTATTTTGCTTATAATGGTTACTTGGACATGCTCTAGTTGTTGGGTGGCAATGATACCTGATGGCCCAAGGAGCAAGATTTGTATATGGGAGCAACGATGCCAGATGACCCATTGGACGGCAACGATGCCCAAACGAGATTTGTATATGGGAGGCAATGATGCCAGATGACCCATTGGACGGTAACGAAGCTTAAACAAGATTTGTATATGGGAGACAACGATGCCAGATGACCCATTGGATGGCAACGATGCCATATATCTTGGATTTCGCAATCGGGTAGTCATTGCGACCAAATGGCCCAGATGATTGTATTGGATTTCGCAGTCAGTCGGTCATTGCGACCAGATGGCCTAGATGACTGTATTGGATTTCGCAGTCAGGCGATCATTGAGATTAGATGGCCCAGATGGCTGTATTGGATTTCATAGTCAGGCGGTCAATGTAACTAGATGGCCCAGATGACTATTGATGAATTCTCGGGCGATCCTAGTGACCAGATGGCCTTAAGCGAGAGTCTGAGCGGTTTCCCTTGGGAACCAAATGGCTTAGCATGGTTTCGATAAAACCAGACAGGAAAATCCTTGAACAAGAGGATCGTTACTTGTGCATTACATACTGATGTATGTTTAAATTTCTTTGACTTTGTGTGCTATTTTTGATTTGTGGATAATGCTTGGATTTATGGAATGTGATAGTCGATTGGGCTCTAGACTACTTGGCCAGTATTTGGAATACCCAATAGATGCAAATGATGCATACTTGTTTGTTGACTAGCTTCTGTCTAGTTTTTGGAGGAGGTAAGTATGCATTTATTTTATCTAACACATGTGACAAGCCATGAAGATGTACCATAAAGAATAAAGCTATTGGGATATGAACCAGTTATAACTTCATTACACACCATTCCAATTATTATTCCATTTGTCATCCACATTTACACTCATTTTGCTTTCACTCACTCACTCTTTCACTTAAACTCATAGTTTTTCTTTAAAACACAATCACACAAACATAAACAAGTCCGGTTCAAATACACCTGAGCAATAGTTAAATAGCTACACCCTCGTGTCTTTATTGCTTGTTATCCACACTTGCTCAAATCTTCCATAATCACCAATCTCTTGTCATTATTTAGGGGTACGTGTCTCTCATAATCACGCCGCCGCCTCTACATAGGTTTGTCCTAATTTAAGTTTTTTTTTAAGAAACAATTTTTTTGGTGTTTTTTAGGTTTTTTAAAAAAGTTTTTTTTGTTGTTGTTTTAGGGTGTTTTTTTTAAAGGTTAATCTAAAGTAGTAAAACAAAATAGTTGAGAGGATGATAGTACTTTGTAAAATCCTATGAAGGATGTAACTATTGGAATTGGGTTTTTTAAATAAAATATGATGATAGGATTAAGAGTTTATAGTTGAGATGTGCCTCTCATTGCAACTTCATATGGCATATAGCTTCATGCACCTCTCAGAGGATAGGTAGTATATGTTACATTTGGGATCCATCAACTCCACGTCAAACTTTAGGGCTCTAATAAGATGAGAGAAGATAAAGGCAACAGGCTTGTTTTCAAGCAAACAATAACGAAGGCCACTACGCTTTTCATAGTACCATCCAATAACAATAATGATGGTCACCGCTTTTTATAATACCATCCATAACAAAGTGTGAGACGTTATGGCAAACAATGCACCACTGGTCTTTAAGCAGTTTGTAAGCTATTTGCTTTGCATGGTTGCATTTGAGAGTGAAGAAGTCCACACCTTCATCATTTTCCTCTTTTGCATTGATAGTAGTGAAATTGTCTTGTTCAATAAGCAGATCACTTAACAACTCCTCACAACCCTCATAGATAGGTTCTTTAGCTCAATTTTTTCAGTTGGCACCTCATTAGTTGGACAAAGAATGCCTTGTTCCCAACCTTGAATGTAGGAATTTTTCTCACAAGATGTCCAAGTATTGTGCATGCATGCATGGAAATAGCAAGACCATTCCCTTTTCTTGATTTGTGTCACATCATGCTTGCAAAATCTGCGAATGCTGTGTAATCGTTGAGACCCCTCCACCCTTGCACATCCCCATGTCTTGGTCCTGTCCACATCCCCAACCTTTATCTCCCAGAACACTCTTTTAGTTGGCCTTTCCTTAGTCTTATAACTGGTAGAAGCACTACTAGTCATTGTATTTGACAAAAATTACACTACATCAAACTACCTGCTTCAATACCATTTCGTCAGTCTTCAGTTGCTCGTGTGTAAGGGCCCTTTTAATCACCTGCATGATTGTGTTCCCCTTTTCCATGGCTTGATCCAATAAATTTCGAAGTCATCTTGACATTTGTCATTGCCAATGAATCTTGCAAGAAAGTAAAAGGGTCTTACTTCCTTGGCCACCTTCTATCTTACACCTCCATCCGTGAGTGCTAGCACCCTCCCCTTTCCCCACCTCTACACCCACCTTGATTCTTGATGATTTTGGAACTTCGAAAAAGAGAAAAAAAAACATTAACATGTGGCAATGTTGCATGTGATGAACGCATTGTTACATGTCTTGGGGACCAACACGTTGATAATTATTCGGTTGTTTCTACACTAAAGAGCTCCTTGCAAGCATTATAGATTCCCAATTTGGCACCAAACTCTTTGTCAAGCAAAGCATGCAAATCATGTTAACAGCAGCATTGAATAAAGATAATATGCTTTTCATTAGCAATAGGAATAGGCAAATGTGTAGCACATGAGCATGCCTTTCACACAATTGTGGGGAGAGAGAGTTGATAGTAGAGAGAGGAACTGTGTATGTAGGCCATTATCTCATAGTAGAGAGAGAGAGAGAGAGAGAGAGAGAGAGAGAGAGAGAAAATGAAATGAAATGTTATATTAACGTCTTCAAAAGGCCATTATGACCTATGAGACCAAAAAGTTACATCATGGTGGATCTAATACAATGTTTGGATAAAAAACCAGAAAATGAAAAATAAAGATGATACTACTAGCACCTAGAAAATGAAACTGGAACTAGAAGGTAAACAGAAACCCTTACAGGGTGTGAATATAGTGAGGGGGGGTACACTATGGAGGTGAGAGGGGAGGCTAAGTTAGAGGGAAAAAGATAGGGTAGAGATGGTTTTAGGTGGAAATTGAGTTTAAAAAATGTTTTTTATATATGTATATGGGTTTGGGTTAAGTTTTAAAGCAGGAGAATTAAAAAAAGATGAAAAAAAAATCACTATTTTTGGCCCCCACGTAGTTGAATGATGATGTAGAAAGTGACGATAATTTACAGGCATTTAATGAGGGTGATTTGGTGGGGGAGTGGAGGCAATAAATGAGGGAGAAAAAGATGTCACATTTAAGGGGATAGAGGAGGTTTTGGAAGGAAATGGAGGTTGAAAATTGAATTTTTGATATATATATATATATATATAAGGGTCAAGGATAAGTTTCAAAGCCAAAACACTTGCTAAATGAAAACAAAAACCACTATTTTGGGTCCCCTCCTTATTTACGAGCTTGGTGATGTGGAAAGTGCTTGCTACAAGAGAGAGAAAATGACTACTTTAGACCCTAAAATTATGGTTGGGAATTATAGGCTAGAAAGAGCAAACTATAGGCTCCAAGTAGGCCTCTTTATTGCCCTTGTCTCCTTAAGAATGCAAGAATAGCCTTAATCCCTAAAAATTAAGAATCCTTACAAGGCCCAAAAGATTTCCAACAGCTACCTAACGCAATCAATTTATGTTGCAAAGTGCTATGAGCCATACAATGAAAGGTTTCTAATATAGATAGCCTCTAACCCAATCTTCTTTACTACACCATCATGCCATGTGGCAATCCCTTTTCAACATTCTTTTATGTGGCTCTCACCATTCACACAATATCTCAAGTGGAATTCTTATCTTTCCACAACTCATAAGATAATATCTCATGTGGCATTCTTATCTTTCCATAACTCATAAGGTAATATCTTACACCTCTAAGGTGCATTCACACACTCAACCAAATAACCTGAGCGTTATTTTACATTGCACATTTCAACATATTTGGTGATGGAAAGTTGGTGTCATGTGCATGCACACAGGCATGGCTAATCCTAGGCTAATCTCTGATTGGTAGCAAATAAAACATTAGGTTTTGGAGCAGCAGCAATTGTCACAAGCATGGAAGGCATGGTGTGTGGACTAGAACAACAATTGAGTACCTTTTAGATATTGTCTCAGTAGCGAATTGATTAACGCATGTCCATGGAACTGGCCGACAAGTTCACTATCTCTTCTAAGGTTTATAAAGGCATCGCTTTGCTTACAGTAGGTTATCTGACTCTCGACAAGGGTTAGGTCATTGTAGATAGGTAGGATAGGGTTTTCCACCTTTTTGGGGCATGCCTATGGTTGCCAAAAATCATGTACCTTTTTTACTATATGAATATACTAAAATACATAGCCATCTCTCTCTATTCTCTGCCTATGCATTAAGTGTTCCTATGCAATACTCAGGGTTGAAAGAAGACTATGTATATCTTTTGCATGTGACATTGGTATCAAAGCATCAAGCTCAGTTATGCTAAGTGTTGTTGGTGTCTTAGAAGAAGTGCACAGGTCCAAGGAGAGAAATGTAGCATGTGTGAAGACCCCCAGAAGCTGGTTGGTGTGTCAGGAAAACCCAAGGGGAGAGTTTCATGAGAGTTGATAGCCAATTGGAACTGCCCAATAAGCGTTTATGGAGCACTCCAAGGGATGAAGTTCATCCAAGGGGTGGAGCCAAGGATGCCCGGACCAGTTTTCAAAAAGAAGGATTCATGTGTGTGTTTAGGGATAGGGCAAGAAGGCAAGGGGACAAAGTGGAACAAATGCAAAGATCTTTACATCAGATTTGGAGTGGATTCAGAGACCTAAGGCAAGGTTTTTAGTGAAAAGTTTTCCAAGAAGGGAAGGATGACTTGTATGGGAGACCATATGTGGAGAGAGGGGATGATGACAGTCATCCCCTCTCTCCACATATGGGAGAGAGGGGATGATGACAGTCATCCAGGGTCAAAAGTTGGAATCTTGTCATCAACTATAGCAAAAAGGGATGTCATGCGCATGCACATGGTCATGGCTAATCCCTTACTTTGGCAGCACAGATGAAACATTAGGTTTTGCAGCATTATAGAAGGTCACAGGAATGGAAAGCATGGTGCGTGGACTAAGACCCTATCAACTAGTAGTTGAGCACCTTTTAGATGTGATTAGTAGCGAAATGATTAATGCATGTCCATGGAACTAGCTAATAGTAAGTTGGCCTATAAAAGGCATTGCTTTGCTTACAATAGGTTATCTAACTATCTACAAGGGTTGGGTCATAGTATATAGGTAGGATAGGGTTTTCCACCTTTTTGGGGCATGCCTATGGTTGCCAAAAATCATGTACCTTTTTGTACTATATGAATATATTGAAACACATAGCCATCTCTCTCTTTATTCTTTGTCTATGCTAATGGTTCTTCTTGCATCAAGTAATCCTATGCAGTGCTTTAGGGTTGAAAGAAGACTACATAGAGCTTTTGCATATGACACTTGGATGGGACAAATTATACTCTTTGTAAGTTTAAGATTAGTTTTATTCTTAATTCTAGGTATGTGGGAAACCGCACAACAAGAGATGTTAATGTAAAGTCAATCCTACTCTGGATCCAATCGATCCACTATAGACCCAAGGCTTCTTGCTCTCTAGTCTTGTGATGATCAGCCCACTTCTTGTTTCGGGTATGGTGAGGAGGAGTAGCGTTCGCTAACTCTATAGTCTCTTCTAGGAGGGAGGGGTAGCTTCTATGTCGTCTGTCAAACTCTAGCTCCCCCAGGCTTATCACCTTCAAGGGGGGTACATATCTATATTCCTTCACCACCATGCCAAAGCAAGAGCAGGATCTAGAAAAGTGTGTCTGTTTGTAAAGGGAAGTCTGAGCTTAAGCACCCAATACGCTTTTTTGTATGCCCAACAACCATGTTGGGTGCATTATTGGGCCACATTGTGTCAGAGGATTGGCTATAGATTTGCAAAAGAAGGTAAAGGTAATTTGCAGAAGGTGAAGGTAAGGTGAAGGTAATCTACACCATGCTGCCACCAAAAAACTGAAGGAACTAGAAAGGTTCCTGGGCAAGGTCAAATGGCATGCAAGATTTCTGAGATTCTTGGTTTATGTGGCATATCCGTTGCACCACCGACTAACAAAAAAGGACGCAATATATAAATGGGTAGAGGAGCACGATAGAGCACTTAGCTCATTAATGAAAATGCTAACTGCTACACCCATATTAATTGTCCCAAACTAGAATAAATAATTTCATGTGTTTGTAGATGCATCCGATATGGCGATAGGGAGTGTTATTAATAAAGAAATTAGAGGAAGGTTGGTATTGGCCGATTTATTATGCAAGAAGAATGGTCTCCAAGGCAGAACGCAACTATCAACTAAAAGGGAAGCCCTCAAACTGATATACTTAGTCAACAAGTTCAGGGACATTTGACCAAAATTTGTGTTCCATGTGGATCATCAAGCATTGATGTATCTCGTCAACAAGCCAAAATTGCAAGGCAAGATGGCTAATATTACTTGTGTAAGAGTTTGATTTCACATGGGTTCACACCCCTGAAAGTGAGCATGCAATGGTGGACTTTTTGTCCAAATTGGACAGTGGGAAAACATGCAAAATATCGAGTGACAAATGCAGAGCTGTTTACGGTATAGTAAACTAGTATTATGATATGTTGACCTTTTTATAGCAATGCATTTTTCCTCAAAGGATGAAAAGGGATCAACGCAAGAAGTTGGCACTAAAATGCAAGATGTTTACATTGATAGCTAATTAGTTATGCAAAATGGAAGTAGATCAAATGTGTGCTTGATCATAAGCAACAAGACATCCTAATAAAAGCCCATCAAGGCATAAGCGGTGGTCACTTTGGAGGTGACATCATAGGCAAGAAAATAATGCAAGTTGGCCTATGAAAGAATGGTTGGAGGTAGCAACAAGCAGAAGCAAAGGGGAGACTTGTTCTTATATATAGCACAAGGAGCAAGTGCACAGACAGGGACAAAATACAAAAGTTAGGGAAACAAAAAAGAAGGCGTCAGTTGCTGATAGTCCAAAAAATTATGTTAAAAACAAAATTTGTTGGAAAAAAGAAAACGTTAGCTGCTGATAGTCTTCCTGTAGAGTTTAGAAGCAAGGGCCTGAGAACGACAGCGCTCTAATACCACGAGAGAATGGTTAAAAGCAACAAGCGAAAAGGCCTAAGAACCACAATGCTCTGATACCATCTTAGTTGCAATGGAATCCCCCTTCCAACTTGGTTTTAAAGTACCCTTCCCCCCTAATATAGTTTCTTCTGTTTATTTACATTATTAGAAACCCCACCCCCCACCATCCTGCTCCTAATAGATTTTTTTCTTTTTATTCAAATTATTAAAAAACCCCACAAATCGGTTTTTTTCCCAAAAGTTGATTTTATTAACACAGGTTTGGGACGTTGTGTCACCACGTGGCTAGGCCGGGCCTCAAGAGGAAAAGTCAGCAGGCACACGCAAGCCAGCAGGCTAACGGGTGATGCAGTGACTTTGGCGGGTGGTGGGCGTAGTGCTGTAGTTGCGCAGCGCGACGGCCTACCTTGGCGTTTCCATCCTAGCGGGCAGCACTTCAGAGCATTTCTGGGTGGCACAACCAGCATATTTCAGGCGATCTCCAACGCTGTTGGAAATTATATATATATATATATACATATATATATATATATACATATATATATACATACATATATATATATATACATATATATATATATATATATATTACATATTAACCATGGACAAGGAGGAGAGAGAAAAGAAGTCCTTGATTTTTAAAAATAAAGAGGAAAAAATCTTTTCGATTGACCCTTTGTATTTCGGTTTTCATTTCTTTCTTCTTAATGTCTTTTACATACCAGTTTCCATTCCTATCTTAATGTCATTTAGATACCCCTGCAATGCGCGAGTTGAGTACCAGTTCTTTATTATAACACAACTTTCTCTCTCTCTCTCTCTCTCTCTCTCTCTCTCTCTCTCTCTCTCTCTAAGAAGCCAAGGCCAAACAAGAGGGAGAAAAGAGGTTTGAAAAAAGGAGGATTTTTTAATATTTTTGAGCACGTAAAAATTAATGTGCAATCATCCTTGTTGATGTCGTACGCACACCTCGATTTAGTCATGGATTAACTCACTCGCTTGGTGGTAGAAACTATTCTGGATAGGCAGCTACTATAGATAGGTGACTATATACAACATCTATCCCTGATATTTGAGAAGTCCTACTTGTGGATTGTTGTTTCCTCAACATCTTTCAATATAGTTGAGAGGAGGTAATGAGGTTAGGGACAAGGCTACAAGGATAAGAGACGAATAAGCAAGGGGATAAGGACAAGGCAGAGAGAGAGAGAGAGAGAGAGAGAGAGAGAGAGAGAGAGAGAGAGAGAGAGAGAGGAACAAGCAAGGGGATAAGGAAGAGGAACAAGCAAGGCGGTAAGGGACAAGACTGCAAGGATGAGAGAGGAACAAGTTGGGAGGTAAGGGACAAGACTACAATGATGGCAAGGGAGACATGGATGCAAGGAGAAAGCTATGAATTCATTTCACTCAAGGTATGAGAACCAGGAGGGACTGTGTAGAAGATGCAAGTATGTCAACTCCACCCCCATGAAGATATGGTGGAGCAGTGTTCGAAAAAAAACCCGTGTTTAGTGTAGTTTGCACCTATATATTTTGAAAAATATCTTCAAATTTTAAACTTGAAGGTACACAAATACCTCCAAACTTTGAGTAGTTATAGAACAAAAATCTTCAAATTTCAAGATTTTCCTCTATAAATAATTTCACAATATTTTTGGAGAATAATAATTTCTCAAATTTTAGATAAAAGTTTTCCACTTTTTGGGAAAAAAAATTTTTTTGGGAACACTGGTGGAGATGGAGAATGTCTTTTTAAAACTTATAGCCATTTAGGACAAGGCTTAGGCGGTATGTAATGAATTTAGTACTAGCAAACGCTATATTTTTCAATTTTATCTTTAGATTGGAAACTCCTCTACCTAAATGTGCTAAAAAGGATAATATAATGCCACCTTTATCATGCTTCCACCCAATACTAAGAAACCATAATGCTAATAACCCATGAATTAAAATTCCAACAATCATCATGCTAATTCCCCATCTGTAGACACTGCAAGTTCTCATATCTACTTTCCTACTCTATACGACATCTCCTCCCTCACTCAAATGCAAGAAGTGATTGATGTAAAAGAGTATGTTTGCATTATCACAGTTGAATATACAAGATTTGATAGAGTGAAAGTTGAGTATACAAGGTTTGATAGAGTGAAAGACTAATTGCTAAAATGTTAGGGGTACAATGATAGTCAAAGATTACAAAGGACTTAATGATTTTAACTTTTACGATCTCAAAGGGCTTTACTCAAGTGACTCGCAAGACAAAAGATCCTAATTTTTTGTGCTTTCTCAATCCCATGCTCTTGTGCTTTCTTGTTGACTTCTACAACATTCAGTACTTGAGATCAGTACTCAAAATTGACTAGTAGGTTCCATCTCTTGATCTATGCTTGATTGTTTGGAACCATCCACGAGGACTAGATTATTAGTTTGGATGCAAGCTTCCATTAACTTATATGCTTGCCTTTCACCCTATGGCATTTAACATTGGTCATGGCACTTTGAGTAAATGTGCCCAATCCATAACAAACTTGGACTTGTCTACTCATTATGAGGACCTCCATCTCTCCCATGCAAACCCTTGCATGTGACACCTGCTTGTTTAGTGGCACATACTTTGTGATGTAAGAGGATAAGCTCCTCATAAAACTCAAACATGATAGCGTTTGTTCAATTCCAAAGATAGGTGGGTACTCCTTTGCAATGTTTAAGATTTGCTTCTAGAGGGTAATTAGGTATTAAGATGTGCATGAAATCAAAGCTTTAAAACCATTTTGAGAGCTCTTTTTCATGTGAAAGAATACAACTACATGGTATAACCAAGTTTACATCCACATTAATGATCATTCAATATGCGCAACTTATACTCAAAAGTACATAACAAAAGAGAGGGGCTATTACAACTACATGGTATAAGCAAGTTGACATCCACATAAATGATCATTCAATATGCACAACTTATACTCAA
>NC_141050.1:26087493-26219993 GCF_041138505.1 Cibotium barometz
CCCCAACAAATAGATAAGAAGGCCTATATTTGCCATAAAAGCATGCTAAATATGCATGCATATCCCCAAGCTTTTAGGAAAGAATAGGAGGGTCCTGGGCTTATAAATGTACCCCTCGCCCTTCTTTTTAAAAATGCCCCCTACTTGGTAGCTATGAGGGTGAATTGCAATCATCACAAGTCCTTTTTGTTATATGTTAAGTACCGGAGGTACCCCTACAACAATTGGAATGGTTTCTTTTTGCCTAGTTCTATAGTTTTAAAGTTTGTGTGTACTTTTTCCCTCAAGAAAAACTCTTGCACTTCTCCTTCGTATCCATCAATCCCACTTACCAGCCATCTACTCAAATTTAAATTTTCATTCATGATTGCCTTCTATTTATCCATTTATTTAATTTTTGTAAATAAGATGAATCAAACCCATAGTCTTAGAATTAATTCTTGGGTTTTCCATTTAGTTAATTGCCTTCCTTAGCCTTTGAAAGTCAAGGATGCATAGTTTCATGCTTTTTACCCTTAGAAAGGATTTTTAATCCCTTGCCCAAAGCATCCCTAACCTTAGAATCCATGTCTATGTAAATAAATAAATTAGTTGTTTGTTACTAAGTCATTACACACTTATTCCTTATATTTGTTAAGTCTTAGGCTAGGAAAATCTATTCTCGAATTTTAATTTTTTCTTGGATATGGTTCACATACAAGAATTTTTTCTAGTATATTTTATTGAGGGTTGTTCTTACACAAAAAGCTAGTTGTCTAGTATTTGCTTTTACCACATGCCAAAAAATAGGATTTCTATGCTTATTTTAGCTCTCTACTCCTAAATTTAGCTTTTTCAAGTTACGTGTTTAGTTAGAGGTTATTCTCATGTAAAAAGCGAAAAAAATAGCGCTAGAGATAAGCACTTCGCTTAAAAAAATAGACCCTAGAGCTAAAAATAGCACCTAGTGCTACAAATAGAGTTTTGTACTAAAAAGAAACCTCCTAAGTGTTACTAAGGATTAACTTGAGTTGGAATCTAGAGATTTAGAACTAAGGATTGTTGAGGAAAACAATGCAAAAATTGAAACTTATGCCCTCCATTTAGGACCCTCAAGGAGAAAGAGGATCTATCTATTTTGCAAAGGTTTACATGCCATAGTGACTTGTTTTGATACTTGGTGCATGTTTTTACAAGAAGGAATTGTTTGTTAAAGTATTGGCTGAGTCTGCCCTACATCTCTGGAGGTTGGACATAAACTCAGTACGAAGGCCTTTGTGTGAATATATGCTCTTATGAGTGTGTGTGTGTGTATGTGTGTGTGTGTGTGTGTGTCTCTGAGGAGTGCGTGTGTGAGAGCATATCTTGATACAGAGTTCTACACCCACTATTGGGAACTGATGACGTTAATGGGGATGTCGTAGTATCTAGTCCATACTATGCATAATGGAGTTGATAGTTTTATAGTCTTGTGGGTTGACTACCATGAGTATATAACATGCACATTCCTAAAAGGTGATTTTGGGCATGTTCCTGGATTCATCTATATATATATATATATATATATATATATATATATATATATATATATATATATTGTTTTTCTTTTTTTACAGTGGCAACCTGTGACAATATCTCACAGGTGGGTGTAATGTGGTGTAGTTTTTGCCGCCCACTCGAGACTTCACACGAAGGCGTTCCTCCGAGACCTTGATCCCTCTAGCACTAAATGTGGATCATTCTAATGTACAAACTGATGAGACATGTGGCCATGACTTATATATTGGTGGGGTGTGTAGATCCCTCGATATTTTTAGCTATTAAGTCGATCCCCCATTGATAATTATATAATGGGATGCGGAGTCCATCATGAGCATTTGGCTTGACATCATTCATATCCTCCACAGCCAGTGGAGAAAGTTGTAAGGTGGCTCTGACCGCATGTGGAATCGACGGGAAGCCTTCTTGAGGCTCTAGCAGCCTAGCCCTTTTCTCACAGATAGAGATGGTGAGCCCACTTGGCACTACAAACCACATGTGTGGTTATTCCCTCCCCCTCCCCTTGTATGAGATAGCCTTCTCCTCATAGAGCGGGCAGCCAGAGGAGAAGAGCATCTTTCTCCACCCCTTGATTCTTTGATCCTCGCCCCACACATGGAGGCGAGTTTGTATCTAGCCCTTCAAAAAGGATCTTTTTTCCGAAAAAAAAATTGTATAGTGGGATGAGTAGATCCTCGAGAGTGGCCATGACACGATTCAATACATCTCCCAAGTGTCGTTAATTTTTGGTCCAATATGAGGGCTCATACTCTCGTATGTCATGAGGGACGACAACTATATATTTTTGTAAATAACTTTTTATGATTTTCAAGTGTAAAATTGAATTGTGCAAGACGTGCGTGAGTTGTGAGCTAGATACCAGTGTCTGTGTGTTTCCTTTTTGTTTATGCTTGATCGCAGGGCCTATTAGCTAGATTGGTATCGGAGATAGACCCGTTCGAATTAAGGTGGGAACACTCCGAAAGGAGAGGAGATACTCTATTGGGCGGATCCTTTGGGTTCTAATTTGTGAGCTTTTTGTCTTCCGGTATGGGACACTTAGGGCGGAAGACGGAGTAGAATGAGTCGTATTTGTGTGTTCGCTTGTTCTTTGATAGATCCAGAATGCATATGTATGAGGGTAATACCTTGGGCCATGGACGTTTTCATGCATAGGAAGCTTCTGGACTGATTTGTTGTGTCATACAGAGGGCTTGTCGAGCTATGCAGAAAGCTGAAACCTATGTGCTTTTGGGGACATGAATCCCAGGAAGTTGGCTTTTCACTATCTCCTTTAGGAAAGGGATATTGTCCTTGATGCACAGGGCAAGTACGGTAAAGCCGAATCTAGGGTTGGTTGAACCTCATCAATCATTGGTTGCAGAGGAAGGTTCCAGATATTCATTTTGAACGAGAAAGATGCCTTCTATTTTGGAACTACCTATTGTTCGACGCCGAGACAAGCATTCTTTCAGGAAGACGATGGCTCGGAAGGAGCACAACGAACAAAGAATGCAAGCTCCTCTAGTGGACGATAGATCAACGGATTGTTCCGAGGAGGAAACTTAGACACCATTTTGGGTGTTCTGGACTTTGGTTTTCTCCTTGATATTTATGGCATTTTATCCAAGAAGTTTTGATTGTACACATATATATTGGCGACAGGCTTTTTACCGAGATAAGTATTTATGTTTAATGCTTTTCTTTTGCCAATACTTGGGATTTTGCACATGTTGAACTCCTTTGTTGATGTAAGTGGAGAGTGTTTCTCATATCTATTTTGAGATGTGTTTCACGAAAATTTCTTTTTTTGAAAGGCGTTTTCATTGGAAAACATTTTGATTCTAGAAAAGGCTTCTCTATGGTTTTGATCAATAGTTTATAGTTTTGGTCTTGTGTATTGGAGGCTCCTAGCAATATGGGATGCTAACTGTTGCCTACACAAGGATCTCATATGGGGAATGTTCCAGTGGTATGGGACGCTAGAGTATGTCGCATATGCGGTTACAAAACTATGAATTCTTTATCAGTATCATGGATTGGCTGATTCTAGTCTATGAGGTTTTTTGAAACCAACATAGTAAGTATTCTACCCTTGTATGGTTGGTCGAAGATATGCAGGGCTGTTCTGGACCACACATGCCAGTTAAGCTTTCCTGGCTTGTCTGAACATGTGCTTATTGTGGCAACTTTGCGGATAAGGATTTCTCACATCAATCATACCATGGCACATTCCTTTCGCATCTATGTGGATGAATCCCCGGAAGGACTTCGGTGTGAACCCACTGACATGTCAGTAGGAGTTTAGGCCTTTTGCATGTATGTGGATGGATCCCTAGGAAGGACTCTAGTGTGAGCCCACTTACATGGCAAGAGAGCATGTATGGCTTATGAGGCTTGACATGGTAACATGTGTGGCTTGTGAGGCGTGACATGGCAGAACATGTGTGGCTTCTGAGGCCTGACATAACAGGACATGGGTGGCTTCTAAGGCTTGACATGGTAACATGTATGGCTTGTGAGGCTTGACATGACAGGACATGTGTGGCTTGTGAAGTTTGACATGACAAGACATGTGTGACTTCTGAGGCTTGACATGACAGAAACATGTATGGCTTATGGAGCCTAACATGATAGCACATGACTAGCAATCCTGCTACTCACTTCGTACCTATGTTTTGGGAAGGATTTAACATCCCTGAACATTCAGAAAAGCGGCTTATGGATTTATACATATTTGGGACACAATTGGCTCTTGTGCCTGTGTCTAGTTATTATCTGGCTTATGGATTTATGGATATTTGAGACAGAGTTGTTGACTCATGATATGGATACATTTTGTTTCTTCATACAGTTGGCTCTTGTGTCCGTATTTGACTTCGGATCGAGGATCTAGAATTATGTAATACTATTGATGCACGGTGGATCTGCTATATTTGAAGGATATTTCAATGGTATCACACTTCTAGAGTTGCGGACAACTGTCTTATAAGACGGAGGGGATGTCAACAATTTGGTTCTCTCAGCAGTCTTGAGGAACAGTGTTTCACACACTGTTTGGAACCAAGGTGTGCACGGGGATTTTCCACAGAAGAAAGCTAGAGCACTTTACTGGCATGGTTTTGCGGGGAAGATGGCCATACAGCATGAGCACCATGAGATTTTATCATTAAAGTGACTTATTATATTTGTAAGTCAGTGTTTTCACATGAAGGGTTGGTCATATTCTTATTTTGGGCGTGGACAAGGGGACAAAATAAGGCGCCTAGATGAAACTTGGACACCAAGCGAGGAAAAGCATAAAAGTTGATATTTTTGGGCCAAAACTTGGAGTACAAGCCAAGGAAAGCATACAGTTGATATTTTGGGCAAAGTCCAGCTATTCTAGGAAAAAGGGGAAAAGTAAGGCAAATTTGGCCTATTGGTTTTATTAAAAGGGACTGGGTCTCTCTCTTTTTGCCATGCGCATCCGTCTGGAGGCTTCTCTCTGCTGGGGCTGACTGCAGTTCACCCTATCTCATCTCTTTTCTCTTGCCCTGGCCGTACAGCATATCTAGGACTGTTTCACCTTGCTGACTTGCTCCATGACTTCTACTAGGCTGGTCGACTTCTTCCAGGCCTCCCATAGCGCTAGTCGACTTCTTCCAGGGCAGCCACATGGCTGGTCGCTTTCTGCCGGAGCTTAACAGGGCTTGTCCAAACTTTTCACTACTGTTTCAGGCTGATTTGAGAGGTCTTTCGGTGCTCATTTTATGGCTCTGTTTTGGGGCTGATTTGGCACGAAATTCAGGGCTGTTTTGGTCTCCGTACCCGCCTGTTTTATGGATAGTTTATGAGCTGATTATGGGACTGTTTTGAGACAGTTTATCAAATGGACTTTGGTGCTGTGTTTGTATCTTGGCACGAGATAGTTTACGTGTGCAAGATTTGTGCTGAGGCTTTGTGGAAAATCCGGTGTTGTGTGCACCCGCACCTCGGTATCTTATAAAAGCTTCTGTGTGAATACAGAAGTTCCTACGGGGGGCCGGCCGTTCCGACTCAGTGCGGTGTTATTGTATTATTTAAGGTTCTTCCGATGTGTTGTGATGCTCTGTCTTTCGTATTTGAAGTGTTGGTCTATTCAATTGTTCCGGGTCCTCTATCGGTTTCATTGGATTCATAGCCCAGCTTCTTGCTATTCTAACTAGAGACACAATCATAAGGCTATGGACAAGACCCGAAGTTGCGAGGAACACAAGAAGAGGATTAGAACTCTCGAGCACATGGTGGAACAATACATCAAGATCATTGATGCACAGCTTGACTATCATAATTCCTTAATGAGACAACTTCGTCAAGAGCTTCAGGAAAAGAATGCAAATTTGAAGATGTATCGGGAAGATCCTCATGTCAGGACAGTTATGGAAAGCAAAAGGGTTATGGAGACCAGTGCTACAAATGTTTTCCTAGACCTTGCATCAATGTTGGACATGAATCCCAGAAAGTTGGCTTTTTACTATCTCCTTTAGGAAGGGGATATTGTCCTTGATGCACAGGGCAAGTACCAAGTAAAGCCGGATCTAGGGTTGGTTGAGCCTCATCAATCATTGGTTGCAGAGGAAGCTTCCAGATATTCTTACTGAAAGAGAAAGATGGCTTCTATTTTGGAACTACTTATTGTTCGAGGTCAAGACAAGCATTCTTTCAGGAAGGCGATGGCTCGGAAGGAGCACAACGAACAGAGGATGCAAGCTCCTCTATTGGAAGATAGACCAACGGATTGTTCCGAGGAGGAAACTTACACACCATTTTGGGTGTTCTCGACTTTGGTTTTCTACCCCCCATATTTATGGGGTTTTGTCCATGAAATTTTGATTGTACACATATATATTGGCGAGAGGCTTTTTATTGAGATAAGTATTTATGTTTAATGCTTTTCTTTTGCTAATATTTGGGATTTGCATGTGGAACTCCTTTGTTGATGCAAGTGGAGAGTGTTTCTCATATCTATTTTGAGATGTGTTTCAGGAGAATTTCTTTTTCTGAAAGGCGTTTTCATTGGAAAACATTTTGATTCTAGAAAAGGCTTCTCTATGGTTTTGATGAATAGTTTATGGTTTTGGTCTTGTGTATTGGAGGCTCCTAGCAATATGGGACGCTAGAACTGTTGCCTACACAAGGATCTCATATGGGAAATATTCTAGTGGTATGGGACACTAGAATATGTGGCATATGCGGTTACAAGACTATGAATTATTTATCAATATCATGGATTGGCTGATTCTAGTCTATGAGTTGTTTTGAAACCAACATAGCAAGTATTCTACGCTTGTATGGTTGGTCGAAGATATGCAGGGCTGTCCTGGACCCTGGACCATAGCGTGCCAGTTGAGCTTCCTTGGCTTGTGTGAACATGTGCTTATTGTGGCGACTTTGCGGAGAAGGATTTCTCACATCAATCAAACCCTGGCACATTCCTTTTGCATGTATGTGGATGAATCCCTGGAAGGACTTCGGTGTGAACCCGCTGACATGTCAGTAGGAGTTTACGCCTTTTGCATGTATGTGGATGGATCCCCAGGAAGGACTCTGGTGTGAGACCACTGACATGGCAAGAGAACATGTATGTGGCTTATAAGGCTTGACATGGTAACATGTGTGGCTTGTGAGGCTTGACATGGTAGAACATGTGTGGCTTCTAAGGCCTGACATAACAGGACATGTGTGGCTGCTGAGGCATGACATGCTAACATGTATGGCTTGTGAGGCTTGACATGACATAACATGTGTGCCTTCTAAGGCTTGATATGGTAACATGTGTGGCTTGTAAAGTTTGACATGACAGGACATGTGTGGCTTGTAAAGTTTGACATGCCAAGACATGTGTGTGACTTCTGAGGCTTGACATGACGGAAACATGTATAGCTTATGGCGCCTGGCATGATAGCACATGACTAGCAACCCTGGTACTCACTTCGTACTTATGTTTTGGGAAGGATTCAACATCCTGAACATTCAGAAAAGCGGCTGACTTATTATATTTGTAAGTCAGTGTTTTCACATGAAGGGTTGGTCATATTATTATTTTGGGCGCGGACAAGTGGACACCTAGATGAAACTTGGACACCAAGCCACGAAAAGCATAAAAGTTGATATTTTTGGGCCAAAACTTGGAGTACAAGCCAAGGAAAGCATACAATTGATATTTTGGGCAAAGTCTAGCTATTTTGGGAAAAAGCAAAAAACTAAGGCAAATTTGGCATAATGGTTTTTATTAAAAGGGGCTGGCTCTATCTCTTTTTGCCATGCGCATCCTTTTGGAGGCTTCTCTTTGCTGGGGCTGACTACAGTTTACCCTCTCTCTTTTCTCTTGCGCTGGCCGTACAGCATATCTAGGATTGTTTCACCTCGCCGACTTGCTCCATGACTTCTACTAGGCTCGTTGACTTCTTCCAGGCCTCCCATAGCGCTGGTCGACTTCTTCCAAGGTAGCCACATGGATGGTCGCTTTCTCTCAGAGCTTCACAAGGCTGGTCCAATCTTTTCTGGACTGTTTCGGGACTGTTTTGGGCTAATTTGAGAGCTCTTCCGGTGCTGATTTTATGGCTTTGTTTTGGGGCTGATTTGGCATGAAATTCGGGGCTGTTTTGGTCTCCGTACCGGCCTGTTTTATGGATAGTTTATGAGCTGATTATGGGACTGTTTTGAGACAGTTTATCAAATGGCACCATGAGATTTTATCATTAAAGTGACTTATTTATTTGTAAGTCAGTGTTTTCACATGAAGGGTTGGTCATATTATTATTTTGGGCGTGGACAGGGGCACAAAAGAAGGCGCCTAGATGAAACTTGGACACCAAGCCAAGAAAAGCATAAAAGTTGATATTTTTGGGCCAAAACTTGGAGTACAAGCCAAGGAAAGCATGCAGTTGATATTTTGGGCAAAGTCCAGCTATTTTGGGAAAAAAGGAAAAAAGTAAGGCAAATTTGGCCTATTGGTTTTATTAAAAGGGGCTGGCTCTCTCTCTTTTTGCCATGCGCATCCTTTTGGAGGCTTCTCTCTGCTGGGGCCGACTACAGTTCACCCTCTCTTTTCACTTGTGCTGGCCGTACAGCATATCTGGAACTGTTTCACCTCGCCGACTTGCTCCAGGGGCCGACTACAGTTCACCCTCTCTTTTCACTTGTGCTGGCCGTACATCATATCTGGAACTGTTTCACCTCGCCGACTTGCTCCATGACTTCTACTAGGCTGGTCGACTTCTTCCAGGCCTCCCATAGCGTTGGTCGACTTCTTCCAGGGGCAACCACATGGCTGGTCGCTTTCTCCCGGAGCTTGACAAGGCTGGTCCAATCTTTTCTGGACTGTTTCCGGACTGTTTTGGGCTGATTTGAGAGCTCTTCTGGTGCTCATTTTATGGCTCTGTTTTGGGGCTGATTTGGCATGAAATTCAGGGCTGTTTTGGTCTCCGTACCAGCCTGTTTTATGGATAGTTTATGAGCTGATTATGGGACTGTTTTGAGACAGTTTATCAAATGGACTTTGGTGCTGTGTTTGTATCTTGGCACGAGATAGTTTACGTGTGCAAGATTTGTGCTGAGGCTTTGTGGAAAATCCGGTGTTGTGTGCACCCGCACCTTGGTATCTTGTAAAAGCTTATGTGTGAATAAAGAAGTTCCTACGGGGGGTCGGCCGTTCCGGCTCAGTGCGGTGTTATTGTATCATTTAAGGTTCTTCCGCTGTGTTGTGATGCTATGTCTTTCGTATTTGAAGTGTTGGTCTATTCAATTGTTCCAGGTTCTCTATCGGTTTCAGTTTATGCTTCTTTTTTTAAAAGAAAGAGACTTCTATTAAGTATGAAAAAACATACAACAATCACAGCTATAAGCTGGAAAAGAATAGAATCACCTCAATATGTAAGGTGATTTCAACCACTGAGGAGCATCATGATGCCCTGTGTGGTACTAGAGGAAAAGAAGATGCCATGGTCCCACTTCCGCATAAATATCACGCGCTTTGCGTGCGCAGAACAAGAGGGCCCTTGAATGCAAGCCCAAGTAGCTATAAGAGTATGGATGATATCACCCCATATAGTACTAATGCACTAAGACCCAAAAATCTCGACACCCTCAATAGCCTCCGTGCATCTAGTTCTCCAGATCGGCCATGCTATAATACTAGCAACAATCTTCGAACTGGTGTCAATCCTCTGTATGGGGGGTGTATAATCAAAGTGAGGGACATCCTGCAATAAACCATGCTGGGCAATACCTCTACGAATGAAAATAGCAGAATCTGTATCACTGCCCTCATAAAAAAGCTGCGGACCGGACTGTGAGAGCCAAGCAACTGCCCCGCAAGTCACATGCATGGCTCGGCCACTCAATTTGCCCATAAGTTAGGCTACATAATCCCAAATCTGTTGTGCAGTGTTGCATCCCCATAAACAATGTTCTACAGTCTCATAATTTGCCGCACACCTAGGACAAGAAGGTGCTAAACCGAAAACCGATCTCCACTGATTGGTGGGGAGACCACCATGTAAGAATAGCCAAAAGAAATGAGAGATCTGGCTCCTACTGTATGAGTGCCAAAGTCTATGCAAATATCTGCGCTGTATCACTGGAGAAATATCATGCAAAGCTGAATGAGGCTGGAGCATGGGCGCAAGGGCACACTGTAGGGATACACCGCTTTTCATTTTTAAAAAAAGTGCACGGGTTATTTTGGGCATCTTTGGCCACAAGTGGCTTTTATGCTTAAAAAGGGGGAAAAGAAAGCTGAGAGTTGGGTGCCCTGTTATTTTGGAGTTGTGCTTGCTTTTTTTGGGTACATACTCATAAAAGCCTGCATGCTTGATGCGTGGGCTGAAAGTCAACCTCTATGAGTTGTGCCTATACTAAAAGCTGATATCACGTGCACGCGTGTTCCATGGCTAATCTCCGGCATGCACAGCATAATCCCTGATTAGGATAAGCAGTTAGGACAGCATTTAGGTCACCTTCAGTGTCATCATCATCAGTAGTATTATCATCAGCATTAGCATCATCATCATCAACACCAGCATCATGGGGGCATGGATGCCCAGTCGGTAGCCAGCAATGCAGTCGGCTGCCATCTGGAGCATCCAAACAGCCAGTCGGCCAGGCATCATAGGTCAGACAACAGCTTGAGCAGGCATTGAAGAAGGCACAGCATTTATAGGAGATTTAATAATTTTATTTGTCCAAGGGCTGGCCAACAGCAGTAGCCACAGGCCGACCAGCACCCTTCCCCATATATATAAGCACAAAAGCCATCATTCATTCGTTCTTTCAGTAGTAGTCGGTCATTTCATCATTCATCAGTTAAGCATATGTGGGGGCCAGAGGTCAATCCCTTTGGGATTGACCAAGGGCTCAACCATGTACAAGCATTAAAGTAATCTTTTTGTACCATATGAAATACAAGAAAACTTGACACCAACTCTCTCTCTCTCTTCTTCTCTCTCCTTTGTCTTAAGCATGTTTAATCAACATCTTGTTCTTAATCAGGCTTAGGGCTGTGGATCAGTACAGCAAGGCTTCCGTGCATGCAACAGCTGAAGCTTTAGTGCTCTACCCACTGTTTCCGACGACTGGCCTTAGGCCCAAGATACTCCCATAGTTACCATTTTTTTCACCGCCCATAGGTGCTTTTTTTCCGCCCGTAGGTGATGCCGCCGAGGGAACACCTAGTGGGGGTTTGAACCTAGGACCTCCTGGTCCCAAGACAAACACTTAACCACTTGAGCTACCACCTCATTGGCAAGTGCTCTACTCACTCAAAGCGACCATTTCTAACTTTCTCCCCTCTTTACGGTTGCAATCTTTGCACTATCTACTTCATGGCGGAGGAACAAGCAACTTCTCAAGGGTACATGTGGTTACTTTTGGTGGCCAGCCCATGACTGTGTCATCCATTTATGACGTCATGAGCGATATTGTCGTGCAGTCCAAGTCTGCAAAGGTACCTCTTGACACACAAGTACACATGACTCCTACACCTCAGGTACCGTCTCAATATTTGGGACAGCAGGTTCCTATGGCGAGTTCTGGTATTGATCCAATCTTTACTCTTTTTTTTTCTCAATACTCTCAGCCATATCTCCAATATATGGGCTACGTGCAACCTCCTTTGCCTTTTGGACATCCTTCACATGCTCCTCAACTTCTTGCATCTCCTTTTGTGGATTCACTGTATTCCATTGTGCTTGAATTGTGCTTGAATTACAGAGACAGTTAGCGGAACTATGCTCCAAGGATCCTCAAGCTGAAGCTAGTAATCCTCCTTTTCTTTCATCCGGAACATTTTTTTGGTGAGAAGAAACTGTGTGAAGAACTTTACTTGGACAACTGGCTTGGGAAGTGAACTCCTTTTTTTGATCTACACAAGTACATTGATGCTCAAGGTATTGGTCAAATTCAGCATAAAGTGTTCACGTAGTGGAAGGACCTCCTTGTGAAGCCAACAACATGGGTTGAATTTCGGCTTGTGTTTAAGACATAGTTTGTCTCTATTAACAAGATAGACAACTTTGACGGTTGTTTAAATTGGAGATGGGAAAGAAGAGCCTCGACAACTATTCCCAAGAGTTTAAAGACCTCGTGAACCTTTGTAAGGCCCTTGAGAAGCCACATGTGTTGGTTTACATGTCATACTTGTTCGGCCTTCCGCCACATTATTAGAATGAGGTTCTTCGCAACGATGTTCACTCACCAGATAACATCTACAAAATGCCAAGAATTTTAATGATACCCTTGCAGTAAAAAGGGGTGGTGAGCCTGCAGGTGATTCCTCGCATAAGAGCCAAAAATCCTTTACGAACAAGAAGCGAGGGCATGTTGCAATATTCCAGAAGGGTCAAGAAGGGTCAATCGTCAAGTGCTCAGAGGAAAGCGAAGGTCTGCGCCCCTTACCAAGGAACATGTGGCAAAGGCACAAAAGGAAACCCTATGCTTTGAGTGCAATAAGCCTGGCCATCACTCTACAAGGATTGTCCGAAGAAGAAGTCTTCAGGGGATAAGACCTCGGTACATAGTGCGGAACCACAAGGTAACTCTTTGATCGCTTTTGTCGAAATTCATCATCTAGATGGTAGTAGTTGCCAAGGGTGTTAGATTAGTGAGTCTGCCTTTGGTACACATGATCTCCTCCAAGAGGAGGGATCTATGGGTGACCATCGGGTACAAATTCTGTTTGAACAACACCTCTACTCACAATTTTATTTCTTCACGCTTGGTGCAAACACTCCGGCTACCCACGGGTGGCAAGTGATCACCGTTGCGTGGTCAATCTTGCCATGGGCACATACGTGGAAGAGTGGGATCGGACGGTGCCTAGGCTGGAGGTCCAGATCTAGGACTAAGGGAAGCTTTGGATTTCCACATCATGAACCTTGACAGGGTGGACGAGGTCTTGGGAATGTCCCTGGTTTTTTTATAAGAGCGAGACAATGATTTTAGATTATCGGTCTCATAGGCTCTCATTTGTTCACGACGATGAACTGTATGTAATCAAGGGTGATGTCCCTCATGGATTTTGTGAAGTAAACTTGCCTCAGGTTGATATAAATAAAACTTCTTTCGACCCAAATTTCTCATAATTTTTTCAATTTTGAAAAAATTGTTAAGACCGTCTACTTGTGAATGTAAATTCAATCTCAAGTAGTGAAACTTCTAAAGAACAACAAATTTTGGATGGTATTTTAAAAGAGTTTTGTGATGTATTTTGAGCGAGTTACCAGATGGTCCACCACTAGAGGGGGGCGTTGATCATGCGATTGAGCTATTGCTTCCCGTCTCCCAGCAACCTTATTGGTTTAACCAGAAGAAGGAAATCGAGATTGCTCGGCAACTGCAAGATTATCTTAATAATGGTTTTGTTCAGTCTAGTAAGTCTACATGGGACGCTCTTGTTCTTCTCTCACAGAAGAAAGATGGTAGCATGAGCTCTTTAGGGTGTCACAGCACCCATGTTCCCTTTCAGTCTTGACCAATGTTTCATACACCGGTCAAAGCCAAGGTGTGAATGGGGATTTTCTACAAAAGAAAGTTGGAACATTTACTGGCAAAGTTTGCCTGAAAAGATGGCTATAGAACCTAAGCAATATGGGATTTTTATCCTATAAAGTGGCTTAAAGGGTTTCACACATCACCTAAGTGTGGCCGGGCTTATTATTATTTTGGGCATGCATATGTGGACAGAAGGACGTGCCTAAAGAAAACTTGGCCATCAAGCTTGTGAAAAGCATAAATAAAACCGATATTTTTGGCACATCAGTTATATTTGGCCAAAAAGGGGATAAAGCACAGCTATATTTAGCGCATCCTGAGGCAAGTGGCAGGCGGCAGTTTTTTTTCCTCTCTCTATTGTCCGACCTGCAGTAGCAAGCCATACAGTGGCACAACGGCGGAGCAATCTTTCTCTCTCTACGGGTCGACTGTAGCAACAACTCGTTCTCTCCCTACGGGCCGACTTCAGCAGCAAATCTCTCTCTTCCTTTGCGTTGATTGTACACTGCAGGAGTGGGCTGAGCGCTTGCCGGCGGGATTCTTTCCTTGTGTTGTCCGTAAAACAGTCATACATCAAGTACAGCTGCCCTCCTCTCTCTGGCACAGTCCGTACAACAGGTTTTCTCCCCCTCTCTCTCTCTCTTTGCTGGCCGTACAGGAAAACAGCTGACTGTCCTTTTGCTGGCCATACAGGTGGACAGATTTGAGAGCTTTTCTCGGGTTGTTTCTTGGAGAAATATGGGACAGTCTTGAGAGCTTTTCTGGGACTGTTTTGAAGGAATCAGGGACTGGTTTGAGAGCTCCTCTGGGGCTGATTTGAGGCTCCGTTCTGGGGGCTATTTTGGCACGGATTTTGGGGATGGATTTGGCACCGTACCAGGCTGTTGTTTGAGGCTGATTTGCACTAGGTTGTGGTGATGATTGGTACCCGGGATCTTTGAGCAAGTGTTTGCTGAGCTTTGTGGAAAATCCGGTGCAGGACTGCACCCGCACCTTGGTTTGTATGTATCTGTTTATTCATTGGAATCCAGCTCAATGTTGTGTTCTCTTTTGTGTTATTTATGGTTATTCCACTGTGTCCTTAAGTTTGTTTCAATATTGTGTTGTCTGTTGTTGGTGTCCTGAGTGTTCAAAGGTTTGTCTTCATAGGATTGGATTGGTTTCATTGGTATCAAAGCCTTTTGCCTATTCTAGCTAGGCAGACGATCTTATGGCTATGGACAGGACCCAGAGTTGCGAGGAACACAAGGAGAGGATTAGAACTCTCGAGCACATGGTGGAACAATACATCAAGATCATCGATACACAGCTTGACCATCATAACTCTTTGATGAGGCAATTCAGTCAAGAGCTTTAGGAAAAGGATACAAATTTGAAGATGTCCCGGGAAGGTCCTCATGTGAGGATAGTTATGGAAAGCAAAAGGGTTATGGATACCAGTGCTACAGATGTTTTCCTAGACCTGGCATCAACGCTGGAAATAAATCCCAGGAAGTTGGCTTTTCACTATCTTCTTCAAGAAGGGGATATTGTCCTTGATGCACGGGGCAAGTATCAAGTAAAGCCAGATCTGGGGTTTGTTGAACCTCATCAATCATTGGTTGCAAAGGAAGCTTCCAGATATTATTCCAGAAAGAGAAAGATGGCTCCTATTCCGGAACTGTCTATTGTTCGAGGTGGGGACAAACATTCTTTTAGGGAGGCGATAGCTTGGCAGATGTCTCAGAAGAAGCACAACGAACAAAAGATGCAAGTTCCTCTTGTGGAAGATGGACCAATGGGTTGTTCCAAGCTCGATTGTTTTGGGAGCCAGTGTTATGCCCACCAAAAAAACGAAGTTTCGGTCTTAGACACTATTTTGGGTGTTGTGAATTTTGGTTGTCTCCTTGATATTCATGAGATGTTGTCCGAGAAATTTTGATTGTACATAAATATATTGGCGACAGGCTTTTTATTGAGATAAATTTTTATGTTTAATGCTTTTCTTTTGCCAATATTTGGGATTTTGTACATGTTGAGCTCCCTTGCTAACGCAAGTGGAGAGTGTCTCTTATGTCTATTTTGAGATGTGTTTCAGGAAAAAAAAAATCTTTTTTCTAAAAGGCGTTTTCATTTGAAAACATTCTCATTCTAGAAAAGGCTTCTCTATGATTTTGATGAATACTTTATGGTTTTGGTCTTGTGTATTGGAGGCTCCTAGTAGTATGGGATGCTAGAATTGTTGCCTACACAAGGATCTCATATGGGGAGCCTTCTAGTGGTATGGGACGCTAGAATATGCCGCATATGTGGTTACAAAACTATTAATTTTTTATCAATATCATGGATTGGCTAATTCTAGTCTATCTATGAGCTATTTCGAAGCCAACATGGTAGGCATATTGCGCTTATATGGTTGGATAAAGATATGCAGGGCTGTCTTGGACAACAGTATGCCGGTTGAGCTTCCCTAGCTTTTTGTGCGAACATGTGCTTGTTTTGGTGGTTTTTGCGGAGGAGGATTCCTCACATCGAGCATGTCATGGCACATCCCTTTTGCATGTATGTGGATGGATCCCTAGAAAGACTCTAGTGTGAGCCCACTGACGTGTCAATAGGAGTTTATGTTTTTTGCATGTATGTGGATGGATCCCTAGGAAGGACTTTGGTGTGAGTCCCACTAACATGGCAAGAGAACATGTGTGGCTTGTGAAGCTTGACATGACAGAACATGTGTGGCTTCTGAGGCTTGACATGATAGAACATGTGTGGTTTGTGAGGCTTGACATGACAGGACATGTGTGGCTTATGAAGCTTGACATGACAGGACGTGTGGCTTATGGACTTGACATTTAACATGACAGAACATGTGTGGCTTATGAAGCCTGACATGACAGTACATGTATGGCAGATACAACCTAACATGGTGTGTTTTTCTTACAGTACATGTATGGCAAATGCAGCCTGAAATGGTGTGATTTTTCTCAAGACTAGCAACCCTGGCGCTCACTTCGTACTTATGTTTTGGGAAGTTTCCAGAAGGATTCAGGAGCCTTGAACATTCAGAAAAGCGGCAACTTTGCCAAGTATTCTATGGTTACGGTGGATTTGGAATTATGGTTTTAATAGTCAGATTATGGTAGTCCATCTACAATACTTGAAGGGTATTTCTCCACTTGTACCTGGTTTATACAGTTGTGGACAACTATCTTATAAGATGGCGGGGATGTCAACATTTGGTCCCTTTCAGTCTTGACCAGTGTTTCATATACCGGTGGGAGCCAAGGTGTGAACGGGGGTTTTCTACATAAGAAAGTTGGAACATTTACTGGCAAAGTTTTGGCAAACTGCAGTAGTAGCTTGTTCTCTCTCTACGGGCCTGGAGCCGTTGCACAAATCACCGCTCGTTGGAGTTCAACCACCTGATCCCGCAAAAGCTCGATCTCTTCCTGAAACTCTGCCCAGAGGTGTGCAATCTGCTCCTCGAGGTAAGATTTCTCAAACCATTGTACCTCCTCTTGCTACACTTCAAGGTGTTCCCCCGACCCTTCCTCATGGTTGGAAACCTCATCGACAAAGTGGAGTCATGCTACAGTAGAAAGGAAGAAGGGTCTGTCGCTGCAAGATATCCATGTGACCGATTCTGAAATTCACAAAAGGGGGGGGGGGGGGGGGGGGGGGACATACGTTTTAGGCGAGAAACTGGAGAAAAGCATGCAAAACAAGGTGACCCACCTCTACGCCAGAGATGAAGAGTCGGCTGAGAAACACACAATGGGCTGCCTTCAATCGATTTTTTCTCACGGGCTGAGTACAAGGGACCTAAGGCCGGCCTTGTTATGGCACAAAAAAAAAAACACGTAAGTGCTTTTTGCCCCTAAAAACTGGGCTTCTTTTAAGTGTGCGCTAAAAGCTGCCCCCCGCCTCCCCCCCCTCCCCCCTCCCCAAATAAAAAAAGCCCTTATACTATTTTTTATAACAAAAATAGCATAACTGTTTGTTTAAAAAAACTCAACCCTATAGATAGCTTTAAAACATGTTTTTCTGCCAAAAAACAGCTCACCACCTACTTTGCTTTCTCTCTCTCTGTG
The DNA here is from genome assembly GCF_041138505.1 of Cibotium barometz. NCBI lineage: Eukaryota > Viridiplantae > Streptophyta > Polypodiopsida > Cyatheales > Cibotiaceae > Cibotium > Cibotium barometz. The sequence continues at coordinate 26,105,094 of NC_141050.1, forward strand.
TTCTGCCCTGTTGTCGGTCTGTTCTGCACCAGCCTAATAGCTGCCTGCTGGCCTGTACAGTTTGTCCAGACCTGTTGCTCACAGGCTTGTACGACCTGCTGGACAGCCTGTTCTCAGTGATGTACGGCCTGCTGTGCACCCTCTCTTGGCTATTATCCTGCGCACCTCTGTCAGCTGCTGTCCTGTGCTTCATCTGCTTGGCTATTGGCACCCAGATCAGAGTAACATCTAGCCCTAGTAGACAGCCGCTTGCTGCACTCATGGGAACCTGCACATGCTTGTTCCTTTTTTTGTATGTCTGGCTGCAAGCCCACAACCCATGTAAACAATCATATACACCATGAAACTCAGACAATTTGCAGCAATGACATAGCAAAGAGAAAACCTAGGGTTTCAGTCCAAAAACAAAGGTTTCTCGGGACAATTCCACCCGCACGCATGCATACAAATCTCCCCATTCTCCCCATTCTCCCCCTTCTCTCAGAATCCACCAGAACCTTATCCTACCAGCAAAACCTAAAAAAGCACCTACTTCTTGCAGATTCAAAACGCAGATGTGGTGACCGAGAGATACCTGGCTTAGGCGACCTTGAAAAAAACACGATAATACACAAACCTTGCTTTTTCCCGCCTCCACGATTAGGCTTGCTCTGATACCAACTGTGAGGAACTCCTACCATGGATCACCTAGTCCACAAGCAATAGGATTACCTCTAAGTTTGGCTTGATTCTTTGATTGGCAGTGACGCCCCCAAGCAAGTCCTTGGCCACCAAGAGGAGAAGAGCAATCTTCAAGAGATGTTGGAGAGTAGAGAAGCTCCAAGCTCCCAAGAGAAGAGGCAAGATAGGGGATAATAGAAATATGCTAATTTTTAAGATAATACTAGCATGGTATAGCTCAAAGATGAAAATACAAAGGAATGAGGGTCTATATGTAGGTGAGGGAGGCCACTAACCAAGTCCAACTGGGTTCTAAAGCTTTCCAGCTTCAATTTGACCCAATTTGGACAAGATTTGGACCAATTTGGCTCCCTTTTTGATCCAATTTGCTCCAGGAGAGAGGAGAGAGAAAAATATCACATTGTTTTGAATTAAAAAACCCAAGTAATGATGAAGAAACAGGCGCCTACTTGATCCCTGCCACCACAGCATGACCGAAGGATATCTTCTATTACCTGATTCACTCTTTTAGTCTGGCCATCTGTCTCGGGGTGATAGGCTGTACTAAGATCCAAGAAAGTTCCTACTGCTTCGAAGAATGCAGTCCAGAATCTCAATCTGAACTTAGGATCTCTGTCACTTACTATCCTCCTTGGGTAAGCCATGCAATTTGAAGATCTCCTTTGAGAAAAACTTTGGCAACATCCACTGCAGTGTAGGTTTCTTTCACTGGAATTAGATGGGCAACTTTGGTTAGTCTGTCAACTACCACAAAAATGGAGTTGTTACCTAATTGCACTGAAAGTAGTCCAGTGACAAAATCCATACTGATACATTCCCACTTCATCTGTGGAATGTCTAGAGGTTGTAGCTTTCCTGGCATCTTGACTCTTTGACACATTAAGTATTGCTGCACATGATCAAGTACATTCTTTTTGAGTCCTGGCCAGAAGAAGCTTTTCTTCACAGACATGTAGGTTTTTATGAACCCTGGATGTCCAGCTATCAGGCTATCATGGGCTTCTCTCAGAATTTTACCCTTTATTCTCTCATAGATCATCAAAACATGTCCATGATCATCAAAACATGTCCACGATCATCAAAAGAAGTCTAAAAAGCATGAAATACATATCATATAGGAACATGAAATCCATATCCATGATCATCAAAAGAAGTCCAAAAAGCATGAAACACATATATTTATGAAATATGGATCATGAAATGCATATCCATGATCATCAAAAGATGTCCATGATCATCAAAAGAAGTCCAAAAAGCATGAAACACATATATTTATGAAATATGGATCATGAAATGCATATCCATGATCATCAAAAGATGTCCATGATCATGGACATCTTTTGATGATCATGGATATGCATTTCATGATCCATATTTCATAAATATATGTGTTTCATGCTTTTTGGACTTCTTTTGATGATCATGGATATGGATTTCATGTTCCTATATGATATGTATTTCATGCTTTTTAGACTTCTTTTGATGATCGTGGACATGTTTTGATGATCATGGATATGTATCTCATGTTCTTATGTGATATGCTTTTGATGATCCAGATTACTTTGTACATGTATTAAATCATCTTGGGGAGAGAGAGAGAGAGAGAGAATGTAAAAGTTGAGCAAGTTATATGTAAGAATTCATAGGATGTGTCTAGGTCCTCTTGTGTCCAATCTCTACATGTGCACATGCGCGTACACACACAGACACAGACACACATGCACACATACACACATGTGCACACACACACACATCGAGTGAGAGAGAGAGAGAGAGAGAGAGAGTGTGTGTGTGTGTAAGTGTTGGTATGAATGTGAAGATAATTAGTATTGCCTCGATGAAAGAGAGAGAGAGGGAGAGAGAGAGACAAACATGTTAACATGTTCATGAATATATCCTACATGCATGCATTGTGTCATGACTCGTGTGTGTGTGTATGTGTGTGTGTGAGAGAGAGAGAGAGAGAGAGAGAGAGGGAGGGAGGGAGGGGAAAGAGAGGAAGATGAGGTCCCCGTCGGAGACGGGTTAGCCCACTTTTCCATTAAAAAGGGAAAGGAGTTAAATTCGTGGCTTGAGACTAAAAAGGGAAGGGAGTTAAATTCGTGGCTTCAGACTAAAGACTTTCTACAGAGGGTTAACGTGTGAAAAGGCGCAAAGGCTATGTCTTCTGTCTTGTCTCGCACGAAGAGGGTTAACGTGTGAAAAGGCGCAAAGGTTGTGCCTTCTGTCTTGTCTCGCACGAAGAAGACTCAGAAGCAGACGACGACGCAGAAGACGCAACAGCAGCCCCCAAGATGTCAGCCTGTTGTCCATCGTCCCTTAAGTCCATCCTCCCCAGAACGGAAGCGGCAGCGTAGATCCCAGGGAGTTAAGTTTTCTGTCCCCCAAAATCATCGGCATTGCAGACGCAATTGCAGCAGCGGAAAGCGATCCTCAAAGCGTCACGCTCATGCCGGTGGAAAACACAAACCTCATCACCATAGAGGATGCACGCAGACGAGCAGCAGCCGGAGGGGACATCCTCGTGTCCCCTCAGGGCCTGCAAACCAACGCAGAATTCTCTAAAATGCGACAGGTATGTCTCTTACACGTTCAGGCTTCCTCCATTTGAGACGTAGTATGAAGCTTTATAGCATAACCTGTGCCGAATCATTTATCCAATTTGTTTGTGGGTAGAAGCATGTTAACGTGCTACGCTTTTTATGCTAGTTCACATGTGTGAACAAGCATTCCTAGTTAGCATAAGTTTAGGCATGTAAGTCACTATATTAGTAATCATATTTAAAACTTCTGGCTGATACAAAAAGCTCAAATGAGCACTTCAAAAAAAAAAGAATAATCAATGAAAGTTGTGGTAGAGCTAGTCTTTGAAGCTAGTTAGCACGGGCGTTACAGCGGAGTGGTGGGGTGATGAAGTGCAAAGGCCAGAGCACCACGGAGCCCGCAAGCAAGGCGGCGCATTCGCGTTCTCCTATACACAGAAAACGCAGAGCCCCTTCTGCTTCTCCATCTCCTTGCAAAAGCGCAAAGCGATCTCAAGGTTCCCCAATGTCCCTCTCGGGTACTCTCTCTCTCTCTCTCTCTCTCTCTCTCTCTCTCGTGCGGGTTCTGTGTGTTTTCTCTTCTACTTTCGGCTTCAGTACCACAAGAAGCTCCATGCAATACAGTTGAGCACATTTCCCTTTACAGTTGAGCACATTTCCCTTTGATGTGTGCAGGCCGATGGAAAGCTCCAAAGGTCGTGATCCCCATGCAGAAAAAATTCTGTACAACTTTGGTAGAGTGCAATGCTGCTTATGGCCTTTCCATGGAGGGTTTAGATCCCAAAATGGTTAGGTGGGAGCAGGTCACTGATGCTGAATGGTTCAGTGTGTTCAAACAAACAAAGGATCCCAGCCAGTACCGCATCAAATGCAGCACCATCCACACCGAAATGTATGAGTCGATGATGAAACTGCACTACAAAGTATACCTGAAGGCCCCAACCAACATGGAAATTTCCTCTGCGTTTGCAAAGGGTTTCGTGAAAGAATTCAGTCCTGCCGTGATTGCAAGCGGGACAGCCATTAGGTTCAATTGGGCCGAGTTTGCAGTGCAGTACTTGCAAGATATTCGAGAGAAGGGCTATTATGAGGGCCATGTTAAACAAGTGGAGACTACGCAATCTTCAGCTTCCAGCTTCAAAAATTGAGGATGAGTCTGCTGACATCTGCGAGGAAAACATGGTATTGGCAGGAAAGAGTACTGCCAAATCTACCAAGGCCACACTTCAGCCTCATCAAGATAGTCGACAGGAGATGGAAGCTTCTTCATTTTGTGGGTTGGAGGAATGGCAGTGCATAAAGGCAACTGTCCTTCAAATGAAAACACAGCTACATTATGAGAAACAGAATCTAAACAATGTGCAAGAGGGCCTGGAACTTGCTAGGGCTTTGAATGCAAAAAATGCGAAGGTCACTCCTATTGTCACGGCCATGAGACAGAGGTTGCACGCAGCTGAGATGGAGTTGCAGGCTCTATTGCAAAGCAATGATGTGGATGCCCGGCGAAAGATGGAGCTTGAAGTCAGAATAGAGACAACCAAAGACACCATAGAGGCTATGGGGTTTCCTCTTCGTGAAGATGACCCCATAGATAGTGACATAGACATAACCTGTAAACTGGTAAGTGTCCGTAAGTTTCATCTCTGCACTTTGTGTTTGGTACATGTGCTCAGGTAACTCATGTACTTACCATGCTCTTTTTGTCTTGGTTTTGTAGGTTGAGATGGAAATTGCAAAATCCAAGGTGCAGAACTCTGAAAGCCAACTTGAACTTCTGATGCACATGCAGTCCAAGCTACAGGGCTCGTTTCTCCAAACTGCCCTAACTAATCTAGCCCTTGCTAGTTTTATGAAGGATAGAGAGGTGCAAGACAGCATCGGAACAAACCTGTGTACTGGCTGTGGTCTGCCCCTTGAGGTCCAACCATTCCTTGCAATGGTCAAGCTCCCTTGTGAGCATAATTATCACCTTCTGTGCTTTGCTGCTACATGCTCCCTTGGGACCGTATGTCTAATTAGCATATCCAATATGCTAGTCAGCATATTGGGTATGCTTATGAGCATACCGGAGTTAGCATATTGAATGCTAATTAGCATATCCAGTATGCTAGTTAGCATACTGGATTGCTATCTGAAAAGCTAATTAGCATACAGGATATGCTAATTAGCATATCCTGTATGCTAACTAGCATACTGGTTATGCTAATTAGCATACTAAATATGCTAGTTAGCATACTTGATATGCTATTAAGCATGTTGGATATGCTAATTACCAATTTTTATATGCTAGTAAGCATTTTGGAGCATATTGGATTAGCTTAGAGGTTATAAGGTCTACTAGTTAGCATACTAGGTATGCTAGTTAGCATACCGGATATGCTAGCTGGAATGATAGTTAGCATACAGGATATACTAATTAGCATATCCAGTATGCTGGTTAGTATACTGGATATGCTAATTAGCATATCCTGTATGCTAATTAGCATACTGGATATGCTAATTAGCATACTTGATATGCTATTAAGCATGTTGGATATGCTAATTAGCATATACTGTGCTCTAGTAAGCACATAGAAGCTTTTGGGTACACTTGAATTGCTTAGAGATTATAAGGTTTACTAGTTAGCATACCTGGTATGCTTGTTAGCATACTTGATATTCAGTTGGCATATACTGTATGCTAGTTGGCATATACTGTATGCTAGTTAGCATACGCTATATGCTAGTAAGCACACAATATAAATTAGGTAGTTAGTATACAGTTAATATATACTGTGCGAGTTAGCATACAGTATATGCTATGCTAGTTAGCCTATACTATATACTAGTTAGCATACTTTATATGCTAGTTAGGATACACTGTATGCTAGTTAGCATACGCTTTATGCTAGCTAGCACACACTTTGTAGAAGCTTGTTAGTACACAGTTAGCATATACTGTGGTAGTAGTAAGCAAACACAAGATACAAAATAGAATAAAAGACCATGACGCTCATGTCAAAAACTGAATGGCATGCTGTTATAGATTGCTTCATAATCTTCGGGGGTGATTGTGTACATTTGCCTTCTCTTTTGCATGTGTTTCATGGGTATCTTGATACAACGTACAAGATTTGAAAGTATGTGAACAACAGGTTGATTGTAGTCTAGTTTGAAGGTGTATGCATCCACTTGCTTGTAATACAGTCCTTGCACGACATAAGAACCTTTGTCAATTACATTGTTCCACTTATCAATGTAACCCTGTTTTGCCTTTTCTTTTCTCATCATTGGTTGTAGCATCCGGATTCACTGCAAAAGTGTCACCAACACACAAAGTACTACTTAATGCATCATGGTGGCCTTCATACACGAATTTTCCATATCCAATGATCTGTCCTTCAAGGGCATCATCAGTCGGAGTGTCTTCTTCATCCTCAACTTCATCAGACAATGGCATCAGAATGTGATAATCCCAAGGCTGCACATGAGATTTGTTAGTGCAGCGATTCCAACTATGGTTCATGCATGCATCACAAAAGCATGCCAATGGTCTTGTGGCAATGGCAGTTGCATCCTGCCGGTTGTGACCGCGAAAAGCATGCAAGGTGCGAGACTTCTCAACCGTGGCACAATTCCATTTAACCTCCCTGTTTACATCACCTACTTTGATCTCCCAAAACACACGGGCACATTCCCTTTCTTTTAGAGGATTTGATGCAGCTGCTCTCTTTGATAGGTTGGCTTGGCAATAGGCAACCACATCTGCAGCACACTTTAAAGTGGCCCCATTAGGCTTCAGCTGTTCATGTGTCAACGATCTTTTAACAACTGTGCCTGCACCGTCATGCTCTCCCTTGCCATGTCCTGATCCAAAGAAGAACCAGCTCATCTCCATTCCTGTCAGTCCAGCATACCTTGCAACAAAATAGAAAGGCCTAGCAGCCTTAAATTGTGAGGCAGCACCATCTGACCAGACCCAGTGACGTTTTGGAGTGACACCTTCTCTCTGTAACCAGCCACAATGCAGCATAAAACAATGTTGGACAAACAATGTGTCATGCACTTAGACCCAGTGACGTTTTGGAGTGACACCTTCTCTCTGTAACCAGCCACAATGCAGCATAAAACAATGTTGGACAAACAATGTGTCATGCACTTTGTCATCTGATATGAAGAAGTGGATTTTCTTGACTACTTTCCCTTCCCTGCGGTAGTATGTTATGTGCACAAAAATGATCTCATTTTGCTCCTTGAATGCATAGTTTTCTGCAAAGTCTACAACCAACACAACCACATCGTCAGGAAATCTAAGAATACAATCCTTGAACTGTTGTGCTTGCCATCGAGCGATATAGTTATGTTTGATAAAAACCTTCAGCTTAGTCTGTAAGAGTTGAAGAAACTCCCAGCACTGCATTTCTTTAGTCACAAGATCTTTTCTCTTTTTTTTGTCTCCGTGCTTATCTGTTGCCTCCACATATGCAAACAATTTTACAAAGATATTCTTACCTGGGCTTTGTGTCTCTAAGTAGCATGTTTCTAGCTTTTTCACACCACATTTCTTACATTTGCCCATCAAACACTCACTATTGTGGTAACCAGCATCTATCTGCTTCGGGCAGAGAACTCATAGATGTGTGTCACCTTTGAAAGTTTGACATAAAGCCATGCAACCCCTGCTAGTTTCATCACCTCTGACGCAAACGCTGCATGTACATCTGCATTGGGCTCCATGCAGCCCGAATGACTGAGACCGCATATGGTTAAGTGTGTCCTTTAAAAAGGACATCTACACATGCTATTCGCAGCAGCATGTGTATCTATCTCTCAGCCGCCGTACAAAAGATGGCTTCATTATCTCAAACATTCTCATACCTATTTTGCAATCTGAATGCTTTTCTTTGAATCTGTAGAAGAGCTCAACCTGCAATTATGAGAGTTAGAAGGCCGTTATTATGCTAGTTATGCTAATTAGTATACACGCCATGCACGGAAGCATACTCTATGTAACCAGCACTTACAGTATGCTAACTAGCACTTACAGTATGCTTCCATGCATGTGCAGTATGTTAACTAGCACTCACAGTATGCTAACTAGCACTTGCAGAATGCTAACTAGCACTGACAGTATGCTAACTAACACATTCAATAGGCTAATTGGTACATTCAGTATGCTAAGTAGCACATTCAGTTAGCTAATTGGTACATTCAGTGTGCTAACTAGCACAAACAGTGCTAAACTAGCACAAATAGTATGCTAACAAGCACATTCATTATGCTAACTAGCACATTCAGTATGCTAAGTAGCACTTACAGTATGCTAACCACACTTAAAGTATGCTAATTAGCACTCACAGTATGCTAATAAGCACATACAGAGTGCTAACTATCACGAATCATATGCTAACTAGCACTTACAGTATGCTAAGATGCACCTACATTATGCTAACTAGCACCTTGAGTATGCTAACTAGCACTTAGAATATGCTAACTAGCACTTACAGTATCCTAATCAGCACCTACCATATGCGAACTAGCACTCACAGCATGCTTACTAGCATTTACATGCTAACTAGCATGTAGAGTGTGCTAATCAGCACATAGAGTATGCTAACTAGCATTTACAGTGTGCCTCCAGGTATGGCTTGTATACTAACTAGCATGTAGAGTGTGCTAATTAGCACATAGAGTATGCTAACTAGCATACACAGTCTGCTAACTAGCATTTACAGTGTGCCTCCAGGTATGGCTTGTATACTAATTAGCATTACTAATATGATAAATAACGCACTCTGTAAGGTGATCAACATATTGAAGATTTGAACTAGCATATACAGTATAGCATGTTCTAGCATGTAGAGTGTGCTAATTAGCACATAGAGTATGCTAACTAGCATACACAGTCTGCTAACTAGCATTTACAATGTGTCTCCAGGTATGGCTTGTATACTAATTAGCATTACTAATATGATAAATAATACACTCTGTAAGGTGATCAACATATTGAAGATTTGAACTAGCATATATAGTATAGCATGTTCTAGCTAGAATAAACCATAAACAACCACAGTGTAAATAACAACCAGTATGCTAACTGTAAAGTTTCACATGCTTTTTAGTGTACTCGAATAATGGTGCTTTGGTTAGATCAATTACCTGAGGTTCATCAAGGAGGTGTACAGGGTGCTTTATGTAATTTTTTCTCCCCATCCTCTTTCGACAAACATCTTTTTTGTTAGGGGATACACGTGTCTCATTCCTCCAAAATGTGTAAACCAGCTTTTTCATATCATCTGTGATTGTGCTACGACGGGCATGTTTTTGACATGCAGCCAATGAAAACATTCCACCGTCAACATTCGATGTCACCCGCAATTTAGCCTTGTACAAGGATCGACGCGGAACTTTAAGGAGTCTCGAGACTTTTGACATTTGCATGTTCTCCTTTGAATTCAACATCATGGACAATGCTGTATGCTTCAAATACAACTCCTCATTCCAGCTTGGCTGCTTTACAAGCGCCAAGGTGTTACGAACATTGCACATGATTGCACTTTGAATAGTAGACTCCTCTGGACACACTGCTTGCACGACAGGATGATGAGATACTAGATTCCAAATTTCTTGCTTGTCTTCTGTACTAATTCCTTGAGTCCTCCTCTTGAACAGTGCCACAATCTCAGACGAGATTTTCTTCTTCTTTTCCTCCTCAAAGGCAAGCTCTTGAACCTGAACCTGCTTAAGTTTTTTCTTCTCTCGTTGTTTCCTCTTTTCTTTGTCTCTCATAATCCCTAATGGCAGTACAAGTTGGGTCCTCCAAGTTCGGATTCATTGTCTGTAAAGGATCCCTTCTGCTACCTTCATCTGCTGCCCTTGAACGCGCAAGTAAACCTACCAGATTAGATTGCAAGGTATGGTCCGCCATAATTCTATGAGATGGGGAGGAAGTGGGCTACACGGAGAAAATGCGAGGCAAAGGGAGAGGGTGAGACTGTTTGAGCAGCATCACAGAGAGAAAGAAAGAAAGAAAGAAAGATTTTATTAACGTCTTCCAAAAGACCGAACTCGGCCTATGAGACAAATCGGAGTACATGTATGGGGTATCCTCTGTCATCCCAACAAAATGAAAAAGTACTGAATAAAAAAAGCTGAATCTGGGTGTGCAGGGGATGGAGCTCTATTACTAGGAGAATGCAAAGCTATATGCATGGAGTATACAATCATGATATGCAACCTAGCTAGCTCCATCCTGTACCATACTGGGGGTATAAAATGGTATACATCAGTGAAGGGGGTGTCCACAGCTCCCTGAAGAACATGCCTGGGTGTGCTCTGAAGCGAGCCAGTCGCTCCGCACCCTCTCTGTGAAACTGAGCTCTGATCTCTGTCATCTCTCTCTGGTATAGGCGTGGTGTCCGAAAGCCAGGTGTCCTCTGTCTCCTGCGGGCTCTAAGTGTCTCTGCTCTCTGGAGAGTAATTCCCTGCCGTGTAGGGGCTGGGAGGGGTATGGATCTCTGAAAAAATGTAGTAATCTGTGTCTGTCGCCCCCCCTCTGGAGCTGTCTGAGCCTGTAATAATGTCTCTCTGTGGCGCTGTATGTCTAGAATGTATCTCCCCAGTATGCGCTGGTCTGCTGCCTCAAAGATCTGGCGTAGGGAATGTGGCTCTCTGAATAAAATGGGATATCTCTCTCTGATGGCTGTATATGCTCTGCATCTGCATACATAATGCTCCTCACTCTCCACCTCCTCTCTGCACAATCTGCATACCCTCTCCTCTCGGGGGATCCGTGTTGCTCTGCCAGTCTCAATCTCCAATCGGTGTGATGAAACTCTGAGCTGACCAATAGCCACTCGGGAGCCGTGTGGTAAAAAGCCCTCCATGTATCTAGGCCTCTCTATAAATCCATCATCAGTGATACTCATGAAGTGATCTCTGTAGTATAGCATCTTCGGTGGAAGAGGCTGTGTAGGCGATATCCATGTCTCTCGTGTATAGAGCTGCCATAGATCCTGTCTCAATACTCTGTTCCTCTCACTATGAGAGAGACGGATATGTGGTGCATCCCTGTCATACTGGAATGGTGGTAGATGATCCATGTCTAGGCCATGCTGTGAGAACCAATGTGTGACCTGTGCATACCATGATCCTCTGTCTCCTGCCTCAGCCAACTGTCTAGATGCCTGAAAAGCTCTGTATGATAATCTGTCTTGTGGCATCTCTCTGAATCTGTCTAGCAGGCATATAGTCTGAAATATGGCCTCTACCATCATAGGAGGCGCAGCAAACTCTGCTCGGATAATGTCATGAGGTACTGACGGTTTGCTGCGTATCATGCGTGCCATCATGAGGGCCTGTGGTCTCTCTATCTGTGTCCACCAATGGGTAGCAAGGCCTGGCGCCCATACTGCTGCTCCATACATCAATGCCGGTGTGACTAATGTGTCAAATAGCCACCCCTTCGTCCGGGGCTCCTGAAAATGCGCCGAGAGAGAGAGAGAGAGAGAGAGAGAGAGAGAGAGAGAGAGAGCTTGGCTTACACAGATCATGGAGAACCTCGAGAGAGCGAGAGAGAGAGAGAGAGAGAGAGAGAGAGAGACAAAGAGACAGAAAGATAGAGAGAGAGAGAGAGAGAGAGAGAGAGAGCTCATCCACTACACCATGACTTCAGTAACTGAAAAGATTCTACATTTGAATTTGGCGCCGAGTAAATTTAACATTAATTATGGAAAGTTTATTTCAAAATGGACATATTCTTGGCTCTCGAATGTATGCTAACAAGCACTACTAACTAGCATTGTCCGGGACAGCATTTTTTGTGCACGTTAACATGCTTCTACCCTACTACATCCCCACTAACGTCATCAATGCCCAATAGTGGGTGTAGAACTTGGTATCAATATATGCTCCCACACACACACCCCCCACACACACACACACCCCACACACACACACATAAGTGCCAATCATCATATGACTCAATGATTGATCAGCCAATCATCATTGAGTCATTGAGAGCTTAGGAGCAGCGCTACCATTGAGTATCTCTATTCAATATTGTATATACTTCATGTAACTAATACATGGTAGATTTGGTCATCCCTCTCTACTGCGTATTGAGCATGAAGAAGAAGCAATTTGTTGTGCATGGGTTTAAGTCTCAGATTAGGCACTAATCGCAATCAATCAATCATAAACACACTTCCGCAAGCACCCATGTTACAAAGGGAGAGACTAATTTCTAGGATGCTTTTTTTTTACTCATGCTTTTCCCCAATTTATATATGATGCCTCATTTAGCCCTCCTCCACACGGCCCATCAGAGTCACATGTGTGCTCTCCTCTGCTTGCCATCCAGACTACCTGCCTAGGCCTGCTACCCGTGCTGCCCAGTCCCTTGCCTGCTGTCCGCACTGCACCCTATGCCCTGCGTGGCTGCCCAGCTGCACTCTGTGCCCACTGTTGCAACATGGCCTTTGAAGTTTGACCCATGCGTGGCCGCTTAGTGACTCGACAGGATGTCTGCACTGCACCCTATGCCCTGCACGGCTGCCCAGCTGCACCCGGTGCCCAATGTTGCAACATGGCCTTTGACCCATGCATAGCCGCCTGAGTGACTTGACAGGCTGCTCCTGCCCTTAGATGGCCCAGTCGCCTTGCATAGGCAGCCAAGGCTGGTCCTTATGGGCTGGCTCATGGCGATTCCACCAACACAAGCTTGTTGCGTCCTCTTTGCTTTCTCGGTCCACTCACTCTACCATCCTTGTCTGCCAACAAGGGAAAATTTTCAAGGGGAAAGGAGTCTACTCCAAGGATTCCCTCGCACTAAGGAACAGCCCACGCTTTCTTCTCCCTTCCTCAAAGAATCCAAGGCTTCCTAGCCATGCCCATGACCACCACATCCATGGTTCCCTTTCGTTTTAGACATAGGCTCTGATACCAATGTAAGGTCCTCCATGACCAAGACGTGGAACTATTCAACATGGAACCACGTAGGAGCGAGGCTTAAGGTTCACCTCCCAGCCATAGAATCCTATGGACTCATCCCCGAGCTGAGGCCATAGGTACATCCTTGGAGAAGCTCCCCCGCAAGAAGACCTTTCCTCCCATATCACCAAGCCACGCCCTTTGAGCATCCCCAACGGACCATGCTCAACGATGTCAGAGTAGACAATCATAATTACTTATGAGCATAGGCTTCACTTATATAGGCCACTGCAATTTATAATTAGCCCTAGTGCTTTTACAAGCTTTTAACCCTATAATTACTTATAACTCTGCCTCCACTTATAAGCCTCTTCCCAAGCCCACTAGGCACCCCATGTCTGGCCTCCAACTTGGCACCTATCCTGGACATAACAAGTATTTAAGTATGCCTATGGTTTAAAAAGTTGATAAATTATGTGCCTTAATTTCAAGTGTTTAATTGCATTAATAGTCGTGTGCGAACCCCCAGATTTGTTACCAATAGACACTAAAAGCACAGGACGCCAAGGTTTAGGTAGTGTAGGTAGTCAGTGCAGGTCTAGCCTTAGTCTTACTCATATAGGCTTGGAGTTGGTAATAAAATCAATACCTAATAAAAACCCTCTTAAGTCGCTTTACACTGCGTCCACTTATTATAACCTCACCTCATTGATAAAGCCAGCCTAGTTATGTCCTTAGGTACATGATAGCTGGATCGGTCCAGACTCCACACTTCTTGACTCTTGCTGGAAGATGTTCCACAGCATGGTGACATGGAAGATTTGACAGGCTTACTGCCACGAGGCCACTGAGGGGGAGAAAACCCCTACCACGGAGCTAGTCTTCACCTTATGGACTGACCTCATCCATAGGAGGTGCAGATGGGAGCACCTCCACACAGCTCCAAAGCCATGCAAGACCGTGAACAGCTTTTTCACGCATCTTCTTTCTTGTTTAGAGGCAGAGGATGGGATCTTACTGCACTACATGCCACCAATGTGGCTTCCCCCCACCCCCCCCCCCCAACCCCCCCTTTTTTTCTCTCTAGATGTCCACCTCACTATAGACTATAGAATTATTCTCTGTATTTCAGATGTACTTCCTTTTTGCAACTGAACGGACCTTGCCTCAGGGGAGGAAAAGTGTTTTCCCTTACTTGAAATTCAATCAAGAGGAAAGGCATTTGACAATGAAGATAATCCAGACTGCCAAATTAAACAATAATTAAGTCACCTTTAAATACAAGCTTTAGGCTTGAAATATAATCAAGAGGAAAGCCATTTGAGTATGAAAAAAGGCAGACTGCCAATTAAGCAATGATTAAGTCACCCTTAAATCCAACATTTAGGCTCAATTAAGCAATGATTAAGTCATTCTTAAATCCAACATTTAGGCTCAATATTATAACAAAATCAAGAGAGGACCTGAAACCGGCCTGTACAACTGACTGGGCGGTAGATCTTCTTCAATACACACGGCTTTCACCAGTTTATGTCGTCACTTAATACCTTAGCTTAAACACAGAGCAAAAACAACAAAATCCTGTGAACTAGAATGTCCCCAGGAGCTGACACCGACACCAGATAGGCCCCAAAGCTTGGCGCCCCTTTCGGTATTTATTTATTCTTTAGAAAAAGAGATTTTTACAAGGTATTGAGTTTGCTGAATTTTCTGCACATTCCTGAAAATTTCGCCAGCATAACTGTCCCAAAACTGACCCAAAATATGTCAGAATCATTCCAAACCACTTCTGACCTCTTCAGTACGTCGAAACCCTCTCAACAGAGCATAAAAACCAGTAATTCAGCTTGCTGTAATTTCTGCACAGCACTGAAATTTACTCTGTTTTGCACACATATGGCCCTCTGTTCACTCTGGAATCCATCTGGCTTGACCTTATTGCAATCCGGTACCTTCTCGGGCTCCGAAACAGCCCAAAAACAGTCATAAACAGCAACAATAAATTGCTGAATTTGACACCTGCTTTGTGGGGTTATGACCCCCACAGGTACCTGCTATGGTACGGTGGTTAACCGCGCCTATTCCTATCAAAGGAGGCTCTTGCCTCAGCCAGGAAGCATGAATTCCTCACAGCTGTACATACACATAAGAAAGCCTCTTGCAGGCATAATCATTCTGAGAGAGTAGAGGAGTGGTTTACAGCCACGTATGGCTCACTGCATCAAGGCAAAGGGAGTAGGCAGCTCTCAATAGCCCTTAACCTGCTTCAATCCACCTGCAAACTCACCAAATGAGCTCCCACAGAGAGAAAACGAGTGCTCAGCCTCCCACGAGTGGAAAGTTTTTGTAAAATGTGACAAATGGCACATTAATAAGCAATTTCCTGCTTTGGACTTCCAGCCTAAAAATATCCTGGCCAGCTCATCAGCTCACTGCAGGTCTTTGGGGACTATTGTTCCCCATTTAATTGCCCTCCTTTTGACGCGAACACATTTCAATTCCGACATAGGCCAAAAATAGCAGGTTCCCCTAAAATTTAGGAGATGTCAGAATCGCGTCCCTCTGATCTTCTGGATGCTCTTCTATCTCTAGAGCACTGACAAATTCCAAGTGCACTGCCCTCTAGCAGAGATATTTATCTGTCTTCTTCTTCTTTCGACCCACCCTTCTCTTAGCCTTAATCTAATGTCAATATTCAGTGCCTGTAAACCTTAGGCCATCCAAACTTAGACTCTCTCACTGAACTTTAATGCTGTCCACTCCGACTGAGCAATGCAGACATTTTGGATTCCAAAAGGGGTTTCTAAACAGGAAACCAATCCGATAAAGAAAGCAAAAACAAAGTTAGTCATTGCCACAGGCTCGTGACATACCCCCCTCTTGAAATCGCAAATGTCCTCATTTGCATGCGTCGTATACATGTTTCCAGTTAACGAGATGAACCAACATCAAGTTAAGACATGTATACTACAAGCATGGTCATTGCTCTGTCGATGAACCCAACACTAACAGTGACATTCAGTCACACTGCAATATAGTTCACGTAGAGTCTAAATTCAGAAATACATGTTGACAAAACCAAAACCATAGTACTGAAACATATGCCAAAATTGGTGACTACATGTATCTATTAACTGAATAATCCACAAGACAAAAGATAGACTAGCTGTACATGATCGATGGAGCAATTGTATTATAACAATCTATACAGCTCCTCAATCAATGGGTCAAGGTAGGCTGCAGACTAAATGCCTCAAGGTAAAGTCCCAATACATTAGGTGACTCAGCGAGTTCACCCTCTTCCATCCACTTAGCATCCAAAGGTGGATAGTTTCTGAACTTCACCAAATAGCGTCTAGCAGCCTTGCCTTTTACTTTCCGTTCCTTATGTGCCAAGATCTGTTCTGGAACAAGAATTTCATCAAGTTCTTCAACTTCAGGTTGATCTTGAGGTGGCATATCCACTGGCACATCACCCACAAAGGGTCTAAGAAGACTCACATGGAACGCATTGTGAATCTTCCACTGCTCAGGCAATTTCAGCCGATAGCATACATCGCTGATCTTCTCTGTTACTTGAAAAGGCCCATAATACCGCATACTCAGCTTAGTAAACAGGCTTTCCTTGCCCTTACGTTTCTTAAGCCGTGCCTTTTCAAAGCGTAACAAGACCCAATCATGCTCTTTAAACATGAGCTCTCGGCGATGCATATCTGCTGCTCTTTTCTGCTTAGCCTGAGTCTTCTCAAGGGCATGCTTAATCTTCTTGTATGTCTCATCCATATTCTGCACAAACTGATCTGCCTCAAAAATCTTATCTTTTGTATGCAAAATGGGGGGCACTTTCTTGCCACCTTCTACAATCTCAAAAGGTGCTTTGCCAGTTGAAGAGTGCACTGTATTATTATATGCATACTCAACCAATGGCAAATACTGCTCCCACTTTGCTTTCTGCTCTGATACATAACACTTTAGCAGATCAAGGACAGTAGAATTTGCCTCTTCAGACTGCCCATCAGTTTGCGGATGAAACGAAGAAGAAAACTTCAACGTGCTGCCCATGTTCTCAAATATGCCTCTCCAGAAAAGACTAGTCATTCGTGGATCACGGTCACTAATCACAGACTGTGGCATCCCATGGTACTTGAAAATGTTGCACATAAACAATCGTGCCATCTGCTCTGGCTTAATCTTCTTTCGAACAGGAATGAAATGAGCCTGCTTACTGAACCTACATATAATGGTCCATATTCCATCATTCCCTGTCTGTGTCCTAGGAAGATCAAACACAAAGTCCATTGCTATGCTTTCCCATGGCTTCTCTGGAATAGGCAATGGCTGTAACAGCCCTGGTGCTTTTTGCCTGTCAAACTTGACTTTCTGGCAAATCACACACTGCCGTACATAATCTTCAACATCTCTTCTCAAAGTAGGCCAGTAAAAGAAAGTCTCAACCGCCTTAACTGTAGCATCTATACCACGATGTCCAGCATACGGAGGAGAATGACTCTCTGTCATCACTTTCACTCTCAGTGGCCTAGTGACACACAGTCTCCCATGCATCAACATATAACCCTCTTTGAGAAGATAGTGGTCATGAGGTTGTCCATTCACAATGTGATCATAGACTCGGGCAAAATCCTCATCAACAGCATACTGCTCCTTCATGTCATCTAACTCATGATGATAAGGAATAGACACTGCTGAAATCTGTGGCTTCCTTGATAAAGCATCTGCCACAACATTCTTCTTGCCTTCCACATGCACAATCTGAAAGTGGAACATAGACAAAAAGTTTGCCCATCTCATATGCTTCTCCGACAATTTTGTCTGAGTCAGAAAATAGCGTAAAGTCTGATGATCTGTCTGAACAATAAAATCAGCACCTAAAAGGTAGTGTTTCCAACTTTCTAGAGCATGAACTACAGCCAGCAGTTCTTTCTCATAGACCTGCATAGTCTTCTCTGGCCCTTGTAATATTCTGCTCTCATATGCCACTACCCTTCCTTCTTGCATTAAGACAGCACCAACACTGCTGCCACATGCATCACACTGGACAACAAATGACTTCCTGAGGTCTGGCAATATAATCACTGGACTAGAAGTCATCTTTTCTTTCAGTAGCTCAAAAGCTGAAATCTCTTTCTGTGTCCATCTGAAAGAGACGTCTTTCTTTTGCAGAGCATGCAACGGTGAAGCAATCTCAGCAAAATTTCTGATAAATCTCCTGTAGTAAGAGCATAAACCAAGAAAACTTCTGACATCATGCACAGTCTTCAAGGCTGGCCATGTCTTGATTGCCTCAACCTTAGCAGGATCCATTCTGACCCCATCCTTAGACACAATGTGCCCCAAGAACTGAATCTGTTCCAAGAAGAACTTACTCTTCTTGCCATTCACAAGCAGTCTATGACTACGTAATTCATTGAACACCTCTGACAAGTGGTCTCTATGCTCCTCTTCCGACTTTGAAAAGACAATCATGTCATCAAAGAAGGTGCCAACAAACTGTCTAAACGGTCGGAATATCCGATCCATCATCCGATTAAATGTGGCAGGAGCATTCGTCAGACCAAATGGCATCACAAGGAATTCATACAGGCCAAAGGTCGTCCTGAACGCAGTCTTATGCACATCTTCAGTTCTAATCCTGATCTGATGGTAGCCACTTTTCAGATCTATCCTGCTAAACATAGACGCGCCTTCCAAGCGGTCTAAGATGTCATCAATCCTTGGAATAGGGAACCTGTTCTTTATGGTGGCCTTATTCAAAGCGCGGTAATCTATACACATGCGCCATGAGCCATCCTTCTTCTGCACTAAGAGCACAGGAGAGCAAAAGGGAGATGAACTTGGCTGTATCAACCCTTTTTCCAGCAGCTCA
The DNA here is from genome assembly GCF_041138505.1 of Cibotium barometz. Taxonomy (NCBI): domain Eukaryota; kingdom Viridiplantae; phylum Streptophyta; class Polypodiopsida; order Cyatheales; family Cibotiaceae; genus Cibotium; species Cibotium barometz. Next base: position 26,124,111 of record NC_141050.1, read on the forward strand.
TTCACCTGGCTCATAATCTCTTTCTGCTGCGCTGCACTAACCCTGTACGGAGGTCGATTCGGTGGACTACTGCCTGGAATCAGATCTATACCATGATCCTCTGACCTCTCTGGTGGTAACTCAGACGGTAATGAGTCAGAAAAGACATCACTAAATTGTGACAAAAATTCAGATCTGTCTTTCTCAAGTACTGACAAATTTGACTCACTTGCTTCATTCAAATCACGTGCAAATATCAAATACGCAGAAAGATGATTCTTTATTACCGAGGTAATAGCAGAAGCTGAAATTATAGGTACAGACTCTCCTTTGAGCTTAACATCTAGCACATGAGTCTTCCCTCTACTTTCCAAGGTCACAGTCTTCTTGAAGGAATCCAAGATGCCATGCACTCTGTACAACCACGGCATACCAAGCAATACATCGCATCCCTCAAGCGGCATGATATAAAAGTCTTCTGCATCCACATAAGACTGTATATGCAGACGTAACTTTCCAAGGATGGGTGTCACAGACTCTGAATGGCCAGGACATGCCAAACCTGCCTCAGCTGTGTATCCCATCTCATCAGCTCTGATGCCCAACTGTGCAGCCAACTGTGGGGAAATGAAGTTTGCCTTTGCCCCAGGGTCAAAGAAAATGAGAACATGCTGATCTCTGACCTTTCCCCAGGCTCTACACAACTCACTGGCATCTGTCTGAGGTCTATCCCCTAGCATATCTGGCACTAAACCTGCCGAAGGGGTGACCTTCTTTCCTTTCTTGTCTTCTTTCTCTTCTGAGTCAGCTGGCCTTTTCTTGTCAGGACAAAACCTTGATATGTGACCAGCTTTCTCACAGATAAAGCATTTACCCTCAGTCCTTAAAGCCTGTGTTTCCTCTTCAGTTCTCTGCTTAAACTGAGGCTTGCTGCTCTTCGACTGACGCCAAAAAGCCTTGGCTAATTTCTTCTTTGCTGATCCAGCTTTACCTGTCTTCTGAGGGCCCTGCTCATCAACCTTTTCAACCTGTTTGGCTGCTGAAATTCTGGCTGATTTGCCCTCTTTGCTGCTGCCCCCAAAACCACTAGTCTGACCCAGCAACAGTGCATTCCCTGTGTTTGCATTCTCAATCAGCTGAGTCAATGTGGTAACCTTGGTCTTTGTGCAATAATTGCGCAATTCTTTTGGCAGGCCACAACAGTACTTCTCTATCTGCTCAGTTAACGGCACAATTCTATAAGAAGTGACTGGCAACAAAGCTTTCCAGAACTTCTTATTATAATCCTCGAGATCCTTACACTTTGAGGCATCCAAACTGTGCCAGGCTGACATCACATCAACCTCAAACTCATTGGTTAACCAAGCTGCAGCAAACACTTGCTTAAAGCCAACCCAAGTGGACGGTGCCTGACCTTGCATCAACAAAGTGGTCCACCATTGGCTAGCATTGCCTTTCAGAAAAGTGGCAGCCTTTCTCACTTTAGAAACTTCTGTGAAGTTCCCTCCAGCAAAGGCAGCATCAAACTGCTGTATGAAGGAAAGTGCTTTAGTCCTGTCTTCAAAGCCTCTAAAAGTGTCAAACTGTACAGCTGCTCCACCTTCTTTGTATGGCTTCGGTTTATCAACAGTAGGTGCTGGCATCATTAGGACACTATCCGATGGCATCATCATCCCTCTGTCACCCACAAACGGGTTTGACTGTACAAGAGGTGGTGGCTGATTCTGAAAAGCAGCCATGCCAAAAGTGCCCTGTGGCATTCCAAAACTGCTCTGAACACCCTGAAAACCTGGCTGCATGCCAATATTGCCATACATGGGGTTTGGCATAAAACTCTGTGAACCCCCAAACACAGTTCTCTGCTGGTAATCCACTGTTCCTGGCGCATAACCAGCCATGCTCTGAAACACAGAACCGCCTCCAAAATAGCCTGGATGCAAGGTAGGTGGTGGAAATACCTGCGGCGGTGCCTGGAACTGACTTCCCTGTCCAAACTGGCCAACTAATGGCTGCTGTAAGGTGGCGGGCTGCTCAACAAAAGCCGGCACAACTGGCGTTTCAGCCACCTGTTCGTGAACAGAAGGAAGTACTGGCGCTCTTTCCACTGACCCCACAAGCTGCCTTGCCCTTTCTCGTGAGTCGGCAGGATGTACACTGAGTGTCTGAACCTCAACAGGTTCTTGCACTAACTCTGTAGCCCCAATGGGCTGAGTAGATTGAGGAGGTTGCAGAAACTCCAAGAAACGTGGATTCTGCATGACCTGGGAAAACATACCCACTGCTGCTAGCAACTGAGCTCTGAAAGCAGCATCCTCATCTGCTCTGGCTCCCTGTGGTATAGGCATGACAGGAGGTGGCACTGCATGAGACGGCCTAGACGGCTCTCCAGCCTCTGAAACCACTAGAACCTCTCTTCTTTCCTGGGAGGAAGAGAACTCCTCTCTAGCTTCTTCACGTCGGTCAGCCATCAGTGCTCTGTGCTTCTACCCAGCAGGCCCAGGCTCACTTCAATAAAACAAAGTGATGTTTATCCCGGCAATGGAACCATGAAACCGGCCTGTACAACTGACTGGGCGGTAGATCTTCTTCAATACACACGGCTTTCACCAGTTTATGTCGTCACTTAATACCTTAGCTTAAACACAGAGCAAAAACAACAAAATCCTGTGAACTAGAATGTCCCCAGGAGCTGACACCGACACCAGATAGGCCCCAAAGCTTGGCGCCCCTTTCGGTATTTATTTATTCTTTAGAAAAAGAGATTTTTACAAGGTATTGAGTTTGCTGAATTTTCTGCACATTCCTGAAAATTTCGCCAGCATAACTGTCCCAAAACTGACCCAAAATATGTCAGAATCATTCCAAACCACTTCTGACCTCTTCAGTACGTCGAAACCCTCTCAACAGAGCATAAAAACCAGTAATTCAGCTTGCTGTAATTTCTGCACAGCACTGAAATTTACTCTGTTTTGCACACATATGGCCCTCTGTTCACTCTGGAATCCATCTGGCTTGACCTTATTGCAATCCGGTACCTTCTCGGGCTCCGAAACAGCCCAAAAACAGTCATAAACAGCAACAATAAATTGCTGAATTTGACACCTGCTTTGTGGGGTTATGACCCCCACAGGTACCTGCTATGGTACGGTGGTTAACCGCGCCTATTCCTATCAAAGGAGGCTCTTGCCTCAGCCAGGAAGCATGAATTCCTCACAGCTGTACATACACATAAGAAAGCCTCTTGCAGGCATAATCATTCTGAGAGAGTAGAGGAGTGGTTTACAGCCACGTATGGCTCACTGCATCAAGGCAAAGGGAGTAGGCAGCTCTCAATAGCCCTTAACCTGCTTCAATCCACCTGCAAACTCACCAAATGAGCTCCCACAGAGAGAAAACGAGTGCTCAGCCTCCCACGAGTGGAAAGTTTTTGTAAAATGTGACAAATGGCACATTAATAAGCAATTTCCTGCTTTGGACTTCCAGCCTAAAAATATCCTGGCCAGCTCATCAGCTCACTGCAGGTCTTTGGGGACTATTGTTCCCCATTTAATTGCCCTCCTTTTGACGCGAACACATTTCAATTCCGACATAGGCCAAAAATAGCAGGTTCCCCTAAAATTTAGGAGATGTCAGAATCGCGTCCCTCTGATCTTCTGGATGCTCTTCTATCTCTAGAGCACTGACAAATTCCAAGTGCACTGCCCTCTAGCAGAGATATTTATCTGTCTTCTTCTTCTTTCGACCCACCCTTCTCTTAGCCTTAATCTAATGTCAATATTCAGTGCCTGTAAACCTTAGGCCATCCAAACTTAGACTCTCTCACTGAACTTTAATGCTGTCCACTCCGACTGAGCAATGCAGACATTTTGGATTCCAAAAGGGGTTTCTAAACAGGAAACCAATCCGATAAAGAAAGCAAAAACAAAGTTAGTCATTGCCACAGGCTCGTGACAGGACCCATGCTTTAAACAGTAAACTGCAACTTTAACGCTGCAAACATTTTGATTGGCTTACTCTATATGCTAATTTAAGCTATATTGATTACAACCTATCAAGTTAAACACAAATTATTTGATAAAAATAAAGAACTTAATTGCGGGTTGGAAAACTTCACCTACCTGATTTACTGCCGGCGGGATCTCTGCAAACTCGAGCAAGTCCACAATTTTCTTTGACGAGAAATTGCTGACACCAATGGCCCTTGTGAGGCGTTTTTTGGCACAGTCTTCCATGGCTCTCCATGTGCCTTTGACATCCAAAGGCAAAAGGTCATCGGCCTTTGGTTCTGAAACCGTACCTTCCTTGAACCTGATCGGCGCGTGGATGAGGTAAAGGTCCAAATAATCCAGCTGCAACTCACTGCAGAATTGTTGCTTTTTTTAGGTCGTATATAGAGAAAATAGTAAAAAAGGATACGGATCAGTTAAAACACACACCACAATTAAAAAGGTAATTAGCTAAATTCTAAATTCTAAATTCATAAATGAAGGCAACCTAAACGGGAAACCATCACAGAAAGAATTGAGTTTCGAACATGTCAAAGAGAGACATTTTTCAAGCTATCCTTGAAATCCATATAAAGAAATTTGTGGGGGAAGGGGGAGAGAGAGAGAGAGAGAGAGAGAGAGAGAGAGAGAGAGAGAGAGATGAAATGAAATGAAATGATATATTAACGTCTTCAGAAGGCCAAAATGACCTATGAGACCAAAAAGGTTACAACAATTGGTGGATCTGATACAATGTCTGTGTAAGAAAAGCTAAAAACAACTAAACAACTAACTGAAACTGAAACAACTATGAGAAAAAGTACGGTACTAGGAGCTCCTAATGGATAACATCTGGGAGGAAAACTCCAACAACAAAGGTAAGCATCATACACATCACTATCCAAAGATGTCTCTCATCGGTCGATGGCGGATATCCTCAATGTCCTCCATGGTGAGTACTCTGACTGGACGTCTCCCATGCCATGCTAGTATGGTCCTAATCCTCTGTTGTAGTCTCCGCCGGTGTCGAGATGGGCCTCTTATCTTGGGGCGCCTGGACCGCCCCAGCTCTATAGCCCGATCAATCAGTGTACCTCTGGTGCGGCTATACTCTGGGGCTAGCTGCAATGCCTGCTGGCCTGACTGCTCAATCTTTGGTCGAAAGAAGTCTGTAATCTGCCTTTGTAGGTGTCTCTCCCTCTCTGATCCCCTCCCTCTCAAGAGACCCTCTCTATGTCTACGCAGCTCCAGCAAGTATAATCCGAGGCATCTCTAATCCTGGTATCTCATGACTCTAGAAAGTGGTCCGAAACCCTCTCTAAACAGGCAGTGAAAACGGCCTCGTATCTCATAATATACTGGACAGTGACATATGTAATGTAACTCTGTCTCTGGCTCCATCTGGCATAGCTGACAAATCCTGGCCTCAAGTGGTACTCCTTTGAATCTGCCAGTCTCAATCTCTAGCTGGTGTGAGGATGTGCGCATCTGACGAATAGCACACCGTACCCCATGAGAAAGATGAGTATCCATGTAGCTAGGTCTAATCACAAACCCATCCTCCGTGAGCTGGAGAAGATGATCTCTATAGAAAGCCATCTTCGTACCAAGCTCGTGTGTCGGCTATATCCATGTCCTCCTAGTGTCCAGCTAAGTCAAGTCCTGCCTGATAAGTTTGGTAATCTCTGCCCGTGTGAGAGAGAGGGAGGGTGCATCCAGGGAGTACTGAAATGGAGGTAGCCAATCCATACTAAAGCCATGCAGTTGGAACCAAGCTGTCATCTGTGCATACCAACATGATCCGTCTCCCTGTGATGCCAACTGTCGTGAAGAATCCAGGGCTAAGCGAGCATATCTGTCTCTAGGGAGAGCCCAAGTGCTATGTATAAAGGAGACTGATCGAGTGAGTGCCTCTACTACCAATGGGGGGGCAGCCATCTCGGCACGGATAATATCATGTGGTACGGAGGCCTTGGCCCTAATCATCCGGGAAATCATAGAAACCAAGGGCCTCTCCATACGTCTCCATCCATCAGTGCTACTAGCTCGGCTGTGGTGATCCACTGAGGGTCCCCATATCTCCACTCCATACAGCATGGCTGAAGTGACCAAAGTGTCAAAGAGCCAAAGCTTTGTTCGAGGTTCCTGAAACTGAACCTACGAACACATCCTCTCTAGTCTCCCCAATGCTGCATAAGCTCTGGTCAATTTCGTCTCCGCTGCTCTCCTCAAGGAAAATAGTGGGCCACTAAAAACCACACCAAAAGGTAAGTATATGCATCTGTATACTCCACTGTCTCCTGACCATATGTAAAGGTGGGTACTGACCTCCTAACCCACTATGCTGTGGTGTTAAACACCATCACCTTGGTTTTACCAAGGTTAACAGACAATCCACTATCCTCTGCAAACGTGTGCAATGCATCCAAATGACGTTGCATCCCCTCTGGAGAATCTGAGATCAGCACAATATCATCAGCATACAATAACAGCGGAATCCATCTCCCTGCTAGCTATGCTCCTCTGTCACCCTCCTGCTCTACATAGTCCGAAACCTCATCCACATACATCCCAAATAAGGTGGGAGAAAGGGGGCAGCCCTGTTTCACCCCAATAGTAGAGTGAACCATCTCAGATATACCCTGAGTAGTACGTACCTGCCCCACAACTGTCGTGTATAAAGCCATGATTCCCCAAATCAGCTCTGTGGGCACTCCCATCTCCTGTAGTCTACGCATCAGTCTGGCTCTCGGTACTATGTCAAAAGCTTTGCGGAAATCCACAAAGCAACAATAAATCCTCCTGCCATATAATCTGCCCTCCTCAATAATAGCTCTGAGTGTCAAGATATGGTCAAGAGTGGAGAAACCTCTCCTGAACCATGCCTGCCCTGATGCACGTATGCCCTCTCTCTCTCTGCCCATCTACTCAACTCCTGCTCAAGAATAGATGCATATAATCTAGCCAATGCGTGACCAATCATGATGGTACGATAATTCCCAAGAAGCATGGGATCCCCTGACTTGAAGATAGGCACAATCGTGGACATATTCCAAGTCTCAGGAAAACCCTCACACATGGCTCGGTTAAACATCATAGCAATAAGCTCTGCAAGCATATCTCTGGCATGAATAAAGTGCTCTGCTACCAAACCATCATGATCATATGCTCTCCCAGTCCTCATCCTGTCAATAGCTTTCCTTACCATCTCAACAGTAAAGAAAGCACATGTCTCTAGGCATGGCTCCGATGGGTCTGGCAGGGGCGGCTGTCCTGGTGCTGTGTATAGGGATGCTGCATACTCACCCCAAATCTATGTGGAGGTAATGGCTGGTGATGGTGAATGTTCATGGAATAGTCTCCATGCCTCGCCTGAGTCCTGACGCATAAGTAACTGATACAAATCCCTCTCTAACTGAGCAAGATAAGCCCTCTTCTTCCGTCGCACTAGGTGTCGGAAGGTAATCCGTGACTGTCTATGAGTGGTAACAACCATGAGCACCTCTCTCTGTAATCCGATCCTCATCTCTCTGCACTCCTCATCATACCAACTGTTCTGGGGCATGTTCCCAGATCGTCTCCGTGTAGGCTCACTATGGGGATATGCCTCTGATGCTACAGCATGAAGCGTCTCAATCAATATCTGAGTGAGCTCATCTAATGGCCGTCCTGGCTCCTCGGCACATAAGCGTCTGTATATCTCATCCGTGTACACGGTGTCAGTCTCCCTCGTAAAGGTATAACGAGTGTGTGTGGAGACCTGTCCCAATGGAGCGGTGCTGAACTGAAATGTGAGAGTGAAGGACAAGATAGCATGATCCACTGCTATTCCAACCGGCCTAGTGCCTACCATAAAATCCTGAACAGAGGGAATGAGACTGGGCTGAGCCATAACATAGTCCACTATACTAGCACCAAGCCGATGTGGAAAGCTAGTGAAACCGCCCGATGTTGGGAATATCTGTAGGCCATTCAAGATGGCCAATCCATGTGCAGTCCCCATGTCTATCAAATACCGCCCATACACTGTATGTTCCTCATCCTGTGAGAGTCTAGATAGGCCCATATCCCTAACATCAAGCTCCCTCAACATCTCCTCTGAGGTATCATAAAATACTCTCTGGTTATGGGCGGTCCTGGCATTGAAGTCCCCCAGGAGAATGATGTCAACATCCCTGGAGAACTCCCAAATGTCATCATCCAAAATAGAAAAGGGAGACTGCCCACTAGGTGATGCATACACTGATGTACTAGGAGCAAAATAGCATATAGCAATGTAGAGATATCTGCCCGTCTCTGCCCTCAGTCTAACCCACATGTACCTAGCCTGCTCATCTCTGCGGACTATATGTATCAGTGGCTGTAGCTCCTCTCTAAACAATACTGCCACTCCTCCTGAGCCCCGTCCTCTATGCTCTGAACGAGTCTCCTGTCTACAAGCTGTCTCCCATCGGTATCCACTAACATGTGGCATGGACTGTCCAGGAGCCTGATGCGTCGTCTCACAGTAGAAGATGATGTCCCTCCTAGTGAAACTATCCTGAAAAGCCCCTACATGAAGGCGTAGAGATCCATTACAATTCCAAGTAGCAACTTTGAGTGTAGTCCCATAGGTCTCGCGCCATCATGAAGAGCGCCTCTCCATAATCACCACTCTACCATCTCTATGGAAGGCCACTTTCCCTTTCTCTGGGGCTGCCCTTATCTCGGGCATAACTTCTTTCATCATGTGGGCAAGTTGCGAGAGTGTGAGGTCATCTCCAAGAAATATTCCCGTCTTCTTGAGTGTAGGACGTCTCTTCAAGAAGTCCTTCTTCGCTTCCATGGAGGGGAAGCGAATTATAAGTGCTCTCTCCTTAGAAGATTCGCCACTACCTTCTCTCTTCTTTCCCACTCTCCATGCCTTTGTGTGCGTGGCTTCAATGCCCATCATAGAGAAGAGCTCCTTGGTTTCCCCTTCCGCATCATCACAGTCTTTTAGACCGGACACTCGTACATGTAAGGCCCGGGTCTTCCTCCTTTGCTCCTCTTCAAGGGTCATGTTGATGATGGTGGGAGTGGGGATGGGTGGCGATTCTTTACCTTTCCCTTTCTTGGCGACCTCGATCCATTTCTCCGCCTCGTCCATCTTCTTTTGTGTCTTTGTGATCACCTCCACCCATGAAGATGTCTTCTCTTTATGTCGCTCCTCCTCTCGAATGATCCTCATTTGTTCCTTGATGGTATTCAGCTCTTCAATAAAGGAGGGCTGAAATTTTCCATCCTCAAGCTTGCTTTTTGAAGTGGCTTCCAACTCCTTTTTGAGGGCTGAGATTTCAGCCGCTTGACTTTTAGCATGCAATTTGGCCTCCACTAGTTCCTCCTTTAAGGCTGAAATCTCAGCCTCTTGCTTGGATGTTCTCTCTTCGAGCTCTTGGATTTTGTCAAATTCCTTCTCGAGTTTGGAGAGGCGATTTATGATTGCGGTAATGGAAGAGTCGACCATCTTCTTGTTTTCTTTGATAATTGTGCCGAGCTTGTCCTCCACCTTCACGAGCTCCTCTTTAAACCCGGTCTTGGCCATGACTTTTTGCAGAACTTCCCAGAGCCAATGGATTGGAAATTAATCCATGACACCAGCGCGAAACAGCAGTAGCAGGGAGAGGGGGGGGGAGGTTCAAGCCATGTAGGGGAAAGAGAGAAGAGAGAAGAGATTCAGCAAAGAGAGAGTTATGTTGCTGCCTTGGGGGCCTGAGGAAGGGTGGGTGGGAAGAGGGAGGTTTCGGGTTTAGGGTTTAGGGTTTAGAGAGAGAGAAAGAGAGAGATTTTATTAAATGTCTTTGGAAAGACCCAAAGGGCCTAAGAGACGAAGAACGAGTACATATGATCCAAGAAAAACTAGATAGTAGAAGCATGAAAACAAAAACATCTTTTCATGTGCATCACATCTGTGACTGCCACATGGACACGAATCTTATTTGTATCTGCCTCTTAGGCAAGATTAGGGGCAGCATATAGTGCAATTTGGGTAGTTTTGCCAGCCCAATGTGCACCCAAAGGTGCCTAGTGGTTGGGACCCAAGTTGGGCACCATATAAACATGTTTTGTGGTATTTTTTATTATGTTTTATGACCTGAGAATGGATGGCTGACCTGAATATGACTTGCCATCACATCCCTATATAAAGCATTCAAAAGGTCATTCTTGGCATTCAGAGGCAATATCTAGACGTGCGTAGCCCAAAATCTCGATCACTCAATTGCAGTTTTTTGGGTGTTTCCTCAAGAGGACAGCTGAATCAGCTGTCCAACCTTCTAGCTTTTGGTTGACCCAGCTTGGCTACCTAAAGTGAGAGCATCCCGTGGATGGTAAAACCGAGGTTGGGAAAAACCACCTAGCCATCCACCATGTCAGGATACCGAAGAAGAAAGCTTCAAAGAAGACACCACCGAAGAAGAAAGCAGCAAAGAAGACACCACCAAAGAAGAAACAACGCTTCCGCAACGCAACAAAGATTTCATCCAAGAGCTGATGGAGCAAAACAGACTACTAAAGCTACAACTTCAATAAGCAAAAGAGGCAGGAAAGCCTAAAGAGCAGGGTCCCACAGAATTTGAACATATGCTTCTCCCAATGAAGCAACAAAGACGTTGGGAACTTGCTGAGGAACGGGGCCAAGGAAGCCAAAAACAGGGTTCAAGAAGACCCACGCTATGTAGAAGTCGTGGCTCTCGAGCATCAACACAAGCTAGATCGGGAAGCCATGCAACTTCCCCAAATGGCACATAGTCCCACCACCACCACCGTCATCCCTGCTCAACCGAGCTTTAGTATGATGCTAAGTGTGATCATTGTGCAATTGCACAATTTATTCATTAGTTTGTTGCATATTTCCATTGGCTAAGATTACAGATACATAAGACAACGTCCACCTGGTAACACCACTTCTCAGTGGGGAGGCCGTTACCTGATGGCAACATTGGTTGAGTCTTCATGTATATCCGAGAACATGGGCACCGAATTATGTATGGGACACCTGACCTCAAAACTAGATTCCTCCCACCCCAGTACATGACCAATCTTGAGGATGAGTTTTACCAACTCTCCCAAATAGGTCACCCGTGCCGGCTTACACCAACAAAGTCATCACCATGGCACAACAGTCGGGAAAGAAAAGTTGAAGCGATTCCTCGGGGGTTTGAATACCAACATCAAGTTTATCGTGCAGAATTTCAAGCCTCAATCTTACAATCGAGCGTTAGCTCTAGCTCAGAATCAGGAAATGATGATGAACAGAGGCAAGCCCAAGCAAGCCCAATCAGGAAATGATGATAAACGGAGGCAAGCCCAAGCAAGCCCAAACATGCCCCAAACCTCAACAACAGCAACAGTCAGCATCCTAGTAGGGTAAGGGAGCACAAAACAGCACAGATAAAAAGGACAATATAAGAAAGATTCTCATAGCAACTTAGGTGGTAAGAAAAACACAGAAGCAAAACCTAAGAAGACACTTGAAGAGAAGGTCAAGGAGGGTATTACCAAAGGTTGTCTCCAACCCCAGAAGAGCAATAGCGGTACTAGGCAGAGAATCGATCTTTCCTCTCGAATCATGTGGGGCATGGTAAGAGGGACTGTACCAAGTGGCAAGTTGAGAAAGACGTCATCCTCCACAGTGACCACCGTCGCAGCTACACCTACACCTCCAGCCTTGATTTCTAATGTTGTTCATCTTTTTCCTACTTTGAATTGAGTGCCTCCAGTGGTATTTGATGATAAGTAGAAGGGTGAGGCTAAGGAGCAGACAAAAGCTCTGATCCGTACCTATGGCACGTCAAGCAAGCATGAAAACAGCATGCAATTTCAATTGCAAGCAAGGACATAAAGATGCTATGCAATGCAGCATTGGTATGGACAATGTGATGTCATGCGAATCGGATGTAAATGTATGATATGGGATGTGAATGGATGAGATGTGATGTGATGTGAGACTATACCAAAATAGACGTACTCCAGGCAAGTGCACGAGATACCATACCCAATGGAACACCAACCCACCAGGCATTTCCTGGCATGTACACAGAGGGATGAGTCCCAACAGAAAGCCAATTCCACAATATCACATAAGTGGCATCAATTCCCATCATATACAACTGTCATGGGTACCAGTCCAATGTACATGCATGATGAGAAAGCACGGGTGGACCAATTGGGTGGCCAGATGGTGACATGCTAACGCCTGACAACTTTACCTACAGCAAGCTTGCGTTCCTTGTGATACACAATCTGCTCTGGTTGCAAGATCTCCTCAACCTTATCCACTTTTGGTGGATCCTCAATGACCGTTTCACTGGGCTCCAGCCCTAATACTTGCGAAGGAGACTCACATGAAAAGCATTGTGTATGAGCCAATGACTAGGCAATGCCAATCTGAAAGCCACTTCATTGATCTTCTCAATCACTCGAAAAGGCCCTTAGTACCTGGTTGCAAGCTTAGGATATGCACTCTCTTTGCCAGGCCTCTTTGCAAGTCTTGCTTTCTCAAATTTCAGTAATACCCAATCATTCTCTTTAACATCCAATTGCCTTCTATGCTTGTCAACAACCTTTTTATGCTTGTCTTGTGACCTTGCAATGGTTGTCCGCACCTGAGCAAAGGCAATATCCAAGACTCTTACATACTCATCAGCTTCAAATATCTCATCCTTTGTGCGAAGGATGGGTGGCAAAACCATTTTACCATAAACAATCTCAAACGGGGACTTTCCCGTGGATGCATGCATCGTGTTGTATGCAAATTCCACAAGCGGTAAGTACTTCTCCCAAGAAGACTTTTGATTCGCTACATAACATTTCAAGAGATCCAACATGGCTGAATTTGTAGCCTCACTTTGCCCATCCGTTTGAGGGTGATAAGCTAACGAGAAGTCCAATTTAGTGCCCATGTTATCAAATACGGCTCGCCAAAAGAGACTTGTAGTCCTGGGATCTCTAACCCCCACAATGAACTTCGGCATTCCATGATGCTTGAACACTTGTGCAAGATATATTTGAACCATATGTCGAGCTTTGATGGTCTTTTCGACGACTGGCAAGAAGTGAGCTTGCTTACTAAACCTGTCCACAATTGTCCTAATAGCACCATTACCCTGTTGGGTCCGTGAGACAAAACCATAATGAAATCCATTGTAATACTTTCCCATGGCTGCGTGAGAATAGGCAATGGCTAAAGCAAACCTGGTGCCTTTTGTCTATCAAATTTCACCTTTTGACATGTGATACATGCACGTACATGTGCCTCTATGTCCTTCCGCATACCTAGCCAAAATAATTATACTCAATCATGTGTGTAGTAGGCATTATGCCTCTATGACCAACATATGGAGGAGCATGGCACTCGTCCAAAACTTTTGCCTCAAATTAGACACCACACAGGCAATTATCTTTCATGAGATAACCCTCTTTGATCACATATGAGGCATGGGCATGACCAGCCATCAAGTCAATCCAAATAATGGCAAAATCAGCATTCGTATGATACAAATCATGCATGGCAGACAAGTCCCCATGACATACGGCTTTCATGACAATGCATCTGCCACTACATGCTTCTTTCTTAGGGTGTGTAAGATTTGAAAATGAAACATAGAGAGAAAATTGGCCATCCTCCATATGCTTCTCCGATAATTTAGTTTGGGTAAGAAAATACCTCAAACACTGGTGATCTGTCTTCACAGCGAAATCAGTCCCAAGAAGGTAATGTTTCCATATAGTAAGTGCATGAATTACAGCCAAGAGCTCTTTCTCGTAAATGCCAAGAGAGAGCTCTGCATCATGCAATCTACGGCTCTCATAAGCCATAGCATGTCCCTCTTGATTTAGGACAGCTCCTATGCAAATTCCAAATGCATCACATTCAACACTGAAAGACTTTTACAAATCCGGAATGATCAACACTAGACCATGAGTAGTTGCATCTTTCAATTTGAGAAATGCATTTCTCTGAACATTGGTCCATTTGAATGTAGTCTTCTTCTTTGTCAAATCATGCAAAGGAGAAGCAATCCATGCAAAGTGCCGAATGAATATGTTGTAATAGGAGTATAATTCTTTGGACACAATATGCCCAAGATAATGTATCTCTGACAAGAAGAACTCACTCTTCTTTGCATTTATGAAGAGTTTATGCTTACGGAGTTCTTCAAAGACAATAGCCAAATGAGCTCTATGCTCTTCTTCGGTCTTCGAGAATACTAGGATATCTTCAAAGAAGACACCTGTAAATTTCTTGTACCCATAGAATATGCGATCCATCATTCTATTGAATGTAGCCGGGGCATTCGTAAGACCAAAAGGCATAACAAGATACGCATAAAGCCCAAATGCTGTCCTAAAAGCAGTTTTATGTACATCCTCAGCCACTACACGTACTTAATGATACCCACTCTTGAGATCATTTCGGCTAAAGCATGCCGATCCATCCAACTTGTCAAGGATGTCATCTATGCGTAGAATCGAAAACCGATTCTTGATGGTGAGCTTATTCAAAGCTCTATTGTCCTGAAATAGCCCCTATGACTGGCATCATTTTAGGAGAAAAAAGCGATGCATAAGGCATAAATACATGTGCCCTGAAAGCATTGGCTGGCCCTTCAACATGCATTGGTGCATTTTCAGCCATAGCTTCTCCCTCACGGGCACATTCGAAGACGAGAGAGATACGCGGAATACCTGCACCAACAGAACATTGCAACCCATGGTACATGTGTTGTGCATGCACATTTTCAACTGGCAATGGCATTTGACATACATTTTGACCACTGCCATAAACATTGCATCCTTCACGGGCTACATAAGGTACTCCTGCGTGACGTGAAGTCGCTGATGGCTCCTCTCCCATAGCATGGAGAGTCATCCTCTTAGACATAAGTTCTTGTTCGAGCACTTGTCGCGATTCCAAGACATGTGGGATGGTTGCCTTTTCTGCATAGGCATCCTCGGTACGAGCCAAGTATGCACGTGTTGCATCCCTCGGTTGCATGTGCAACTCTTAAGCAATCATTGCCATTGCATGATCCATATAAGATACAGCTTTCTTGGCTTTCAAACGGTCATGTACCAATGGATCCTCACGGCAGTAGAGCTTCAATTCTTCTTGTTGTGCATGGAGAAGAGCCTGCATACGAGTAAGTTCAGCCCTTAAGACTATGGATTCTTCTTCCTGCATTTTCTCTTTCCCACGCGACGGCTGTGCCACATATTCATGTTCCCTAGTGTGCACCACATGAGTCTGCTCATCCTATAAAGCATTTGAGACATGCATTTCATTGTCCTCGTCTCTTGTGTTAGCATCTCCAACATTCACTGTATGGCTGTCCATAGTGTTCTAAGTGTAGAGATAGCTAGTGTACCCATGTTCCCTACCATATGCTCTCTATTGTTCCACCAGCACATGGTAGGAACAATCTGCAAGAGAGCACATAGGACAAGAGAACCCTACACAGGGCATGTGATCTTGGAATCCGGTTCCTCCCTCTTGCTACTTGCTTCCATATTTAAGCATAAAAGCTTACCAATTGCAAGTAGAGTCGATGACAACGGAAGTCTTCACGATGGAAGTGCTTGGTGTGATGAAATCTTCGATTTATTGCAATCCTTCACAACAAAAGTCTTCAAGAGGATGAAGGGAATCTTGGGAAAGCTTCCCCTATGGTTCAACTTGAGAAAGGAAGGCTGAAATGAGGGTTTTCAGCAAAAAGACCAGAAATTACAAGAAGAAAGAGAGTTGTTTTGCTGAATTTCAATCATTGGGAGTGTGTAGGAGAGTGAATAGCACCCCGAAACACTCTTGGAAGCTTGGGAAACAGCGGCTGAGAGCAAATGACGGGGCCTCTATGCTGTATTGGATGGGGGGGGAGTGCCTCCATCTGCATACCGTGCATGCCAAACAAAGTGCCTACCTGTGCATACCAGCACTCTGTATCTCCCTCAAGTGTCAACTGTCTCAAGGACTCCAGGGCTAGCCGGGGGTATATATCAAGTGGAAGCTCCCATAGCCTATGCCAGTATGTCACTGTCTCGAATAGAGCCTTTGTCACTATCGGTGCAGCGCCCATCTCTGCCCGCACAATCTCATGTGGCACTGATGGTTTACTCCTAATCATGTGTGAGATCATCGCCACTAGGGGCCTCTCCATCGGCTTCCACCCATCATATACCTCCTCTGTATCTATCTCGGCCAGCTCTCTCCTCTGTCTCTTCCTGTGGTATAAGCTAGGACCCCAGATGGAAGCACCATACAGTAGTGCAGGTGTAACTAGAGTATCAAATAGCCAAAAGCTTCGTCCTCGGCTCCTGAAACTGTATCTGTGAGCATTGCCTCTCTAGTGAGCCAAGGGCTACATATCCCCTCGTCAATCTAGCGTCGGCCGCCTTCCGCATCGAGAACTGAGGTCCAGCAAAAGTGATCCCAAGGTATACATATGAGGTAACATACTCCACAGGCTCTCCACTGTATGTAAACTGTACTGCAGATCTAGTTATCCACTGTGAGGAGGTGTTAAAGATCATGACCTTGGTCTTTCCAAGGTTCACAGTAAGGTCCCGGTCCTCACAAAAGGCCCGTAATGCATCTAAATGCCTCTGCAGCCTCTGGTGAATCAGAAATAAGAACAATATCAAGACTCCTGCCAAATGTGCTCCTGGTCCTCCCTGTCTATCTATGTAATCCAAGATCTCGTCAATGTATAGACCAAATAGAGTAGGAGACATTCCTCGTCGTACTAGCTATTCTGTGGGACAGTCCCTCCTCGTGATGTAGGGGTGGCTCTGGAGTGTGGGAAGGCAGCTGCAGCGGACGTATGGAGGGTGGCTGAGAGGTGTGTAGTAAGCTCATCAAGTGGGATGTGGGGGTCGAGGTCGGAAAGGATGCGGTAGACATGATCAGAATAGATGGAAGAGGTCTCTCTAGTGAAGTGGTGTCTCGGGCGGTGATGGGGCAAAGCAGGTGGTTGCATGGCGCTGCAACACCGATGGGGCGAAGAGAGAGAGCCCTTGGAACTACTTCAATGTGGAGGTCATGGTTGCTTTGTGTAGGATGGTGAAAGCTTCTTCATCAAGGCTGGTGTTTGACAACTCCATCATCAAGAAAGTGGTGCCTCCTAAACAAACAAAGTTTTGTCGTATGCTGACGAGTTCCATCAGGAGCGCGGGCTGTCACTCATTGGTATAGATCCCCGTACATTGTCTAGAAACAAAGGCATTCTGGAGAAGGAGTGGGATGCAGTGTTTACGTGCCCAATGCCACTTCCGGGGGGAGCAATAAGAAGGTTAAGGCTTACCACGTTAAACCAGAGTTTGCAGAGAAGCTTGTGCATCGTCACCGGGATGTCTATCAAGAGGGTCCATTTATGTATGAAGTGGGCCAACTATTTGCAAAGGCCTTTGCGATGGAGAATTGCCCCGCTGCCAGGACAGGTCCAACGAAGGAGATTTACACTATTGCATGGGCTCCATTTGCAAAACAGGCCATGAAAAGCTCAGAGGAAAGGCACAATATTCAGAACAAGTGTAAGAGATGGGAAGATCAGATGAGTGGGAGAACAAGGCAATCTCAATTGGAAGATGGAAGTACACGCTTCACCAAAACAGACGATGTAAGTGCAAGTGTACAACAAGGGCATGTGACACTATTTGATGATGAACAGAAGCAACAGATACACAGCATGAAGAGGTTTGCACAAGAGAGGTTACAGGTGGCAAGGTCAGCTGTTGAAGATGCAAGATCTCAAGTTTACGTTGCCGTGCGCGACCTCCATAGGGCTGAGGGTGCCCAGCACTCGAGTAACATTGTTACAATGCTTCAGGGGGAGATTAGTTCCATGGAAGATCAGGAAACCCGTGACCGACTACTTGCTTTGATGTCTCAACTCCAGGCCAAGCCTCTCAACAACATTGCGCAGTTAGAAGAAACTGTTCTCGAGGCAAAGGTAGTCACCCAGTATCTGATAATGAGCTTTACATAGCTTCAATAGAATATGTCTCTTATTGTTTGTTGCAGGTGAGATATGCAAAGCATAGCACAACTTCAGTTGCTATTGTCTGTTACTATGTGTTATGTAATGCATCCCACTTGCATATGTGCTATTGCATGCAGAATAGCAATCAAAAGCATATGTGCTATTTTGTGCTATATAGCACCAGGCTTCTATTTGCTTTTTTCTGCGTGTTTGTGTTAACTAATGTATAGCACTTGTATGTCTCCTATAGTCCTCAATGTGTGCTATATACTGCATTTCAGTAGAATGGGATAACTGTATGTTATTGTGTGCTAACTAGCATTCTATAGCAGATTATTCACAAGCACTGTACTAACATGTTTGCTATTGTCTGCTATTATGGTGCTATATAGCATAGAAGATCATACTAGTTATTGCATAGCATACTAGTATGTGCTATTAAGTGCTATCCTATGCTATATAGCATAGATGAGCATGTTTGCTATTGTCCACTAGCATGTGCTATCTAATGCTGTGCACTGGCATGTGTGTTATTGACTGCTATTGTGTGCTATATAGCAGTCAGGAGATTTACAAGGTGATGCATATGTGCTATGGTGTGCTATGGGGTGCTATTCTTTGCTGCAGTCCACATGCATCAGTGCTATGGTGTATACCAGTTATTGCATAGCAGTTGCATCTGTGCTATTGCTTGCCATTCTGTGCTATGTAGCAACCAAGAGCATATGTGCTATTATCCACTATTGTGTGCTATATAATGCATTGCACTGGCATGTGTGGTATTGCATGCTATTGTTTGCTATATAGCAACCAAGAGTATACCAGTTATTGCATAGCACTTGCATCTGTGCTATTGCTTGCTATTCTATGCTATATAGCAATCAAAAGCATTAGTGCTCTTTTGTCCAGGCATGTGTGGCATTGACTGCTATTGTGTGTTATATAGCAGCCAAGAATACATTTGCTATTGTCTACTAGTATGTGTTACATAAGCCATAGCACTTGCACATGAGCTATTGTCTTCATATGTGTGCTATGTAATGCATTGCACTAGAATGTGTGTTTTTGGTCAGCTATTGTGTGCTATATACTGCATAGCACATTAAGTGCTTGTTGTACTTGTGTAAGATGCATCAACATAAATGTGCTATTATGAGCTATATTGCACATTCCACGTGGGATTGTCAAGTATTGCAATACTCCCATGCACTATACGCATGTTTGTCATTGTCTGCTATTGTGTGCTATTGAAGAGCTTCTATGCTATTGGTTTGTGCTATGTGCTATATAATACATAGCACTAGCATGTACACTAATTGATTGTTCTTTCTTGTTTTTATAGACACTACTTGCTAAAACTGAGATGGAGTATGAAAGAGAGATGGGCTACCTAAACTTTTGTGGTAGCATGGATATGACATGTGAGACAAGAGTGCCGACTGCAATCATGCCTCTCCCTCCATCTATTGTTGAGGGCAACCAACAAAGCACCATAGTTGGAGTGTGCACAGGGTGTGGGTGTCCATTTGATGATACTGCACTAGATGCCTTCTCACTGCCCTGCTGCCATGTCTACCACATGTTATGCTTTGCTCATATCTGCAGAGAGTATGGTGCTTGTGTTGCAAGGGACTGCAACCAAGAAGTTCTTGCCAGGGCAAAGAGGATGATGGGCCAAAAGCAAACAATTGTAAAAAAAGAGCATAGTTCTGGTAAGTTAAACATGGGTTTTATTCCATCAGTATTTTAAGATATTGCATGCATTTTATATATCACATTGGATTTCTAGGTACAAAGAAGGAAAATTTTGGGTTTGCACATGAAGTGGCTCGGGAAGGGACAGAGCACCTCTCCACTCAAGTCACTGGTAAGCTCATTGACATCTTCAGATGAAGTGTACTTTCCTTCCAATTAGTGACTAATTACAACTGAACATGTTGACCTGTAGAGCAATTCTCACATGCTGGCAAGGATAAGGTGGTTGGCTCGACAACTGTGGACGACCCGTTTACACCACATATGCAACGGGCAAGTGAAGTTGAATCTACAATGGGGGCAACGATGCGGTCGATCAGTTAGCAAAGGACGCATGTGAGCCGGACAAAAGAGTGACCCCGAAGCCAAGGAAGCCTACCCCAAAGCAGCAACGGTTAACCCCAAAGCCCCTAGGTGGTGATGAACTATCTTATCAACTATCTAAAGAAAAAAAAGCCCTCTGCAAAGACGAAGTTGTATTCTAATGAGATGCCAGATGAGGCTCCTTAGCCATTTGACATCCATTCATTGGTCTTCTTGTAGCCCAAAGACATTGCCATAATTTGAATGAGTTTGTTTGATTTGGTATTCCATTTTTTTGCGCAAGTGTATATTCCTTTGATGTTTTTTGCTCCTCCTTGCAACTTGCAATTTAAGTATTTGAGTAGAATGCAGTGATGTGTGTGTGTATGCTTTTACCTCCTCTGCATGTTGCAGGTGTTCCCCCTATTCCTAAATATGGGCAAAGATCCCGTTCAAGTGGCTCCAATGTCGTGGCTACTCCTGTAAAAGCCACAGAGTTGCACCCACAGAAGAGAGAGAGAGAGAGAGACAGAGAGAGAAAGAAAGAAAGAAAGAAAGATATATTAGCTTATGTAGAGAGCAGAATAGTGAGGGCCCCTCACCAACTTACCATCCTAAACTAATCCCCACTAAAGAGTGCCTAGGCTAGAATCATAGGTGTACAATTGTATACTTGGAACTAGAGGTGGGGGGACAAGAAACAGAGCCAGAACCAAAAATTTAGAGAACTGATTGTACTTTTGTGCGTACACGTTTCAAAAAATAGCCGCTTCTCAAAACCTTAAGCAAATGTGGATGATCTTTTGCAAATATGCACACATGACTTGTGCACATTTTTATGGCTCGTTGGTGTGTATGTGGAATGTGCCTTTGTGGTATGGGAAACTTAGACTTGTTTCACATATGTTCATTTGATCGGGATCAAAGTGGTACAATAATGTCCATGGCATATCTCATCATGGAATGGAAAATAAAACAGAATGAAAACATAAATATAGCTATCTCACTGGGGTGATACAAAACTGTCCATGGAAACTCGTCATGGAATACTAAGAACATAAAAACGTGGGAGCAACATCAGCTCTGAATAGATGGTATACCACTCTCCAAAATGTCAAGCATGGGGTTCACGAGTATGGCCGAGAGAGAGAGAGAGAGAGAGAGAGAGAGAGAGAGAGAAAGAAAGATTTTATTAACGTCTTCCAAAAGACCGAACTCGGCCTATGAGACAAATCGGAGTACCTGTATGGGGTATCCTCTGTCATCCCAACAAAATGAAAAAGTACTGAACAAAAAAGCTGAATCTGGGTGTGCAGGGGATGGAGCTCTACTACTAGGAGAATGCAAAGCTATATGCATGGAGTATACAATCATGATATGCAACCTAGCTAGCTCCATCCTGTACCATACTGGGGGTATAAAATGGTATACATCAATGAGAGGAGTGTCCACAGCTCCCTCAAGAACATGCATGGGTGTGCTCTGAAGCGAGCCAGTCGCTCCGCACCCTCTCTGCGAAACTGAGCTCTGATCTCTGTCATCTCTCTCTGGTATAGGCGTGGTGTCCGAAAGCCAGGTGTCCTCTGTCTCCTGCGGGCTCTAAGTGTCTCTGCTCTCTGGAGAGTAATTCCCTGCCGTGTAGGGGATGGGAGGGGGATGGATCTCTGAAAAAATGTAGCGCCACCTGCTTGTTCGCCTTGCTGTTTCATGCTGCTGCTTTGTTGCCGTGAGCTGCCCGTCTGTCTATAAGGTCGCCACCTATATAAACTAAGCTTGGCTGCCAGCACCAACCCCAATAGCTGAATCAACAAAAAAAGAGGGAAGTCTCCACGACAGCATCAACCAGCAAACAGAAGGTATTCATAAGAGATTTTTTAATTTTCTGCAAATCGAGCTTAATCAGAACATTAATCGCAAATCTTTCATGATTTTTCAAAAGTGAGGACATACCAAGCATTAAAGTGTTACCACAGCCTCCTATAACATCATTTTGAAAAGCCCTAATTTTTGGAAACTCTAATTTCAAAAAACCCTAATTTTTGAACTTATTTTTTGGGGCATTATTTGTACGAAATTAGGCACTGGCATTGGATACATTCCTTTGTTAAGACCTTCCTAGATTCAAAGCATAAAATGGCTTCCCACATGTTTATTGAAATATTCAATGGGGAGGGATTCCACACCTGGCACACTAAGCTGAAGTTTAGTCTAATGAGAGAGGGCCTGTGGCCTTTTATTGAAGGGGATGAAAAGATGCAGGAGATTGACAACCACAATGAAAAGAACTGATTTCACAAAAAAGTAGACGTAAATATCATTGAAGAGAAAGAGCTTCCACACAGGAAGCAAACTACGGTTATGATGATTGGGTTTTTTAAAGTCTCATATATGTGTTGTTTATTATTGAATTGTGTGTTGTTTTCAGTTGTGCATTTGTGACTTGATCATTGTTTGTCCTTACCCATGGGATCCAAGGTGGTAAGGTACGTAGTGTACGGCACGCTATCAGTACGTTCGGAACGTACTTCTGAACGGAACAAATTTTAAGGTACGTAAACAGTACGTACCATTTGTAAACAGTCCTAGAAACCTGAATATTTTGTAGACATAGCAACCAAAATACTTAAAATAAAGACTGAACCTCATTACTTAAAGTTTAAATCAATTATCAGTTACCAAGCCCACTACACAATACCTCATGTTAACAGTCATAGTGATATAAGCAAGAACCATGAAAGTCATAGTCTCATAGATGATAAAAGAGAGTACAAATATCATGTCTACAGCACATGTCCTTCCACAAGTGCAAAAAGCAAAACAATGAAACACTACAGTTGTCTAGACTCTAGAGTCTAGACGCAAGAGTCTCAAATCTCATCATCAGATGAAGATGATGAGTCTTCTGAAGAGAGCATGCCTCCATCATTGATACCATTGCCCTCTTCATCGAACTCTGGCTCAGCAGCAACAAGCTCCAGTGCATCCTCGTCATGTGCCTCGGGAATCTGAGTGTGAATGAGTTCGACAGCCTCGTTTGCACGCCTCTGCTGGGTGCGACGAACTGGAAGCTTTCCCCTGCGAATGCTCTCTCGTCTCGCAGAGCCTGGATCTGGAGCTGCCTGGCGTAGAGGAATGCTGAGAGATCGTGCACGTGAGCGGGTCACACAACGATCCACGCTCTCAAGCTCTCTATGTAAAGCTCTCAAAATCTCCTCTTGCTCATCTCTAATCTGCCGATCCACAAGCTCTGGGCTGGGTTCATCTACCATTTTGAGTAGTGTTGGATCAACCTGTTTAAACATGCCACAAATTGCATATTGGATATTCATTGAACTAGAAAAAAATTTCTACTTCTAAGTTCTTCTTGAGTCCAAATTTCAATTTATACCTGCTTCGGTGACCCCAAAGCATGGTAGCTTCGCACGAGCCTCATGTTAGCTCTGCAATACACCAACTTCTCTAATTGAGAAGTACTAAGGCGATTCCGAATCTTAGTGTGTATAAGAGAGTATGAGCTCCAGTTCCGCTCACATGCTCCAGCTGAGCAATCCTGTGCAAAAATGAGTGCAATGCGAGCAAATTTGTAAATCTTTTAATGCTAAAACATCAAGCTTCACTTCCGAAGACTATACTTTAGAGATTAATTACAAGTTACCTGAGATAGAACACGAAGAGCAACTCGTGAAAGGTTTGGAAGACCAACCCTTCCATAAGAGTGCCACCATGTCAAAGGGAATTTCATGGCTTCCTTCCTCAATGACACAGGTCTCGCAAATGAAGCACCAATACCACTCATGTAAGTGGTGAACTCTCTATCGATCTGAAGTTGCTCCTCCTCTGAGAACATCCTTCCAACATACTCTGACTGCTTCATGCTCAAAGCAGTATTATTCCATAGCTTTGGTGACCTGTAGAGAGGATGGAGCATGGCAGCCATCGCATGGATGGGACGGCTCATGAATGTCCACCGTTTGTCTACAATGTCCAAGATCTCACCTCGGCTGAAAATGAGAGATTGAAAATACACGTCTTGGGTTATAGTGCTAAGTGTACACATGTCAGTCCTAACTCCTGACATGTCATGAGAATCGAGAATCGAGAAGTCATAAAAATCAAAGAAAGAGGAAGAAATTAGAACTATTGCTTACCGTTGAGCAGTCATCATGGAGCACTGAGCAACATGGTCTTTCATTTGCATAAACAAATGAAAGACCAGCCCCAAAGTTGAGCCCTCCATGTCTGTAAGTCGGAGAAGCACATACACGGGCTTAAGTGCAACTGAAAGGCTATGAACTTGCTGCCAAAAATCATCATCCAGGATCCGCCTCTGCAAGTATTTTGTACGCTCATCCTCTGAATGATGCATCTGTCTCGCCACCTTGGATCCACAACTGTTGATGATAGTGAATCTCTTATCTTGTAGAGCCTGTCCAAGACCAAGAATATGTAGGCAAACCTGGTCTTGGAGGGTCTCACCATATCCAAAGGGCTATGGCTCCGAAAGATGGCAAGAGCCTGATGCTTCTTGCGGAAGAAGGTGGTGATCTTTACAGCATCTGCAACAATGGACTGCACCCAAACAAGCTTCCCAATGTCTTCCATAAGTAAATCAAGACAATGGGCAGCACATGGAGTCCACACTATATGTGGAAACTCTACCTCGACCATTTGACCCATTGCCTTGCAGTTAGAGGCGTTGTCGGTCACCACCTGCACAACATTGTCCTCCCCAACCTCAAGGATAGCCTGTCGAATGTGGCCATAAATGAACTCCCCTGTGATCCTGTCGCCTGCTCTCCCTGCATCCACGGCACGCAAGAAATAGGTGCCCAAGCAAGATGACACAAGGATATTGATTATGTGCCTCTTGCGAATGTCTGCCCACCCATCTGAAATAATAGTGCATCCAAACTCCTGCCAACCTACTTTCACAGGAGT
This sequence comes from Cibotium barometz, assembly GCF_041138505.1. Lineage (NCBI taxonomy): Eukaryota > Viridiplantae > Streptophyta > Polypodiopsida > Cyatheales > Cibotiaceae > Cibotium > Cibotium barometz. The sequence goes on from NC_141050.1 coordinate 26,149,066, forward strand.
GAGCGCCTTGTCTATCAAGGCCTTCTGCTCATCCAACATGGATGTACGCATCTTCGTATACTCAAGACCTGTCCACGTCTCAGTAGGCCCTACCTGCGCAATTGCTTTCACCATTCTTTTCCATTGGTCTGTCCTTAACACATTGAAGGATATATTACACTCAATAAGAGTACGACAAATCTCCATTTCTGCCACCCTTTGCCGCTCCTTTACCCAAGCTTGTGATGAGATACAAGAACGCAGAGTGGATTGCTTTGATGCCTCCCCTGTACCTCTCGCATCTTGTGGCAGGCGGTCCTCATCATTGGCAATACGTGCTCTCTTCCTGCCTGTGGTGGATTGGGCTGAAGCCGAAAGCCTTTCACCCTCATCTACTGTACCTGAACCTGTAACATCTCCAATAAAAGCATCATGGAGAGCATCTTGCGTACTTTCACCACCTCTAACACTGCTTGCACCACCCATTGCAGGACAATTCTCCGCAATCAATTGGTCCCTCACCGCTTGTGGTATTTTATCACATGGACCACATTGATTGGTGCACCCGATACCTGTCATGTGCTTGATGACGCGAGTTATGGTGCTAGTGTACTGCTCCCCGCAATACTTGCATGCCCATAGTCGAGTACCTGACCCTTGCTGAGAAGGGGTGTTAACAACCCTCAGGACATTGGTGTGGATTGCCCAGTTCGGGTTAGTCTTGCGCGGCATGATTAAGTCTGGGCGTGAGAGAGAGCGAAGAAGTTTGCTCTGTAGAGTTTTGCAAGTACACACAGGGGACACGATTTTGCAAGTACACACAAATGCCCAAATTTTGGTCGCTTATCTACAATCGCATGGTCGCCACACTCCACAATTTTTTATTTTTTTAAAACGTTTCCGTACGGATCCGTACAGTACGGTACCATACCGTACCGTACGGCTGTACCGTCTTGTACGGATCCGTACATATGTATGGCAGCAACCTTGATGGGATCCCATAACTGGCATGTGAAACTAGAGCCATGCGATTTATTCTTGACCAAGAAATGTGTCATGAGAAACCATGAGCCTAGATTTATCCTTGACACAGTATGAGGTAATCCCTTGAGGGGAGTTTTGTTGGGAATCAAGGTCCTAGTTGTGTGTGAACCCACTCTTATGAGTGTGGTAATGTTTGTGTGTGAACCACCTCTTAGAAGGATATCAATAATATCTAGATATTTGTGTGTGATTTGACATAAGCAGTGATTTTAGGAGGAGAATCTTTGTAACCTATAAAGGTACTTGTACTTCATTGAATCAATCAAGCCATCATTTAGTCATGTACTCCACTCTCTCTCTAAGAGCTTTGATTCTATCTCTTCTCTCTCTATTCTTTTACACATTGAGTCCTATGACATGAAGATCTTTCAACCTCCATAGCTGAGCACTATACCTAGCTGCAGCTCTACCATGAACTTCAACACCTCTAACTTCTCCAAGGTACTGTTGATACCGCGATGACTCCCAACAAGAGAATCATGGGCATCATGAAGAAGTGCCTGTCTTTTCTCCCTTAGTATACATAGCTAGTTTTTGTAGCACAACCAGTTGTACAAGCACCCGGTTTTGAAATGAGGGGGCCAAGTTATACCGAGTCTTGAATTATGGGGAGTTCGCATACTATGCCTTCATAATATCCAAATCTTTGCCTTGAATCTCGAGCACAATGGACTCCTGTATGGTCAGAATGGTGGTCTTTCGACTAAGAGCATCAACAACAATGGGGTTATGTTTGCTAGGGACACAACCAATCATGTCTCGAGACTATTGCAAAAGTTGATTTTTCTATCACTCCATTGGTGGGCACTAGGCATGGTCTGTAACCATTTAAGTGGTAGTAGGTGATCCTTCTTTACTGTGAATTTCCTCCCATGAAGGAAAGGTTTCCTATGCTTGAGTGCTGGGGTCACCCCTAGTAGTTCCTTGCATAGTTGTTAGGAGGTGCGCCTTGAACCATTAGAGGTGTTCGAAGCGTTCGAGTCCTTGATCGAGGGGTCCACAGCGGTCAACGAATTTTTTTCTGCCCATGTCTGCCCGTTTGAGTCTCTTGACGAGGCTCTAAGGGCCCAAGGCAGCCCCCCTCTCCCTCTCACAACATCCATGACACACATTCTCTCTCTCTCACGCATGTCCTCTTACTCCACCCCTTCGCCCCCTTTCCCCACCCTTTCTCTTCGCTTCTCTCTCTCTGCCTGCATTTCGCCCCTTTCTCTTCGCTTCACTGCATTTCGCCCCTTTCTCTTCGCTTCTCTCCTCCCCACCGCCTTCTCTCTCTTCGCCCCCTTTCCCCACCCTTTCTCTTCGCTTCTCTCTCTCTGCCTGCATTTCGCCCCTTTCTCTTCGCTTCACTGCATTTCGCCCCCTTTCCCCACCCTTTCTCTTCGCTTCTCTCTCTCTGCCTGCATTTCGCCCCTTTCTCTTCGCTTCACTGCATTTCGCCCCTTTCTCTTCGATTCTCTCCTCCCCACCGCCTTCTCTCTCTTCGCCCCCTTTCCCCACCCTTTCTCTTCGCTTCTCTCTCTCTGCCTGCAGTTCGCCCGTTTCCCCACCCACCCTTGCTCAGGCCCCCAAGGCAGCAACATAACTCTCCCCTCCATCTGTAGCTGAGCATCTTGTAGGTCGCATTCTCTGAGTCTCCCCCAAAGGGGAGAGGGTACCCTTGAGGGGGGGACTCGTTCCACCAACAGCCCTCTCCTTTATCAGCAGCAACACATGGAAAGTAAGAAGTCTTTTGCCTCAGTCACCGCTTCACGATTACCGCCCATTCCTCCACCCGTGAGCAAGCCGACACCATGGGAAGCCTACCTCATGCAAGAACTGAAGAAACTCCAGGGAGAATTAGCAGCACTGAAACACGAGACTATCAAGAAAGATGAACAAATCAACGAACTGAAAGTGCAAGTGCAAGCCATGAAGACGAAGCAAGAGGAAGCACGAGAAGGACCCATACCTACAACACTACAAACAGAAACGACAAACCATGTTTCAAAGGTAAATTCAGTTAACTCACAAGATTTTGTTAAAGAAGTCATATCAGCGGTCAAAGAAAAGGAACGAATGGAAAGTAACAAAAAGGTAATCAGAGTCGGTGGTCTTCCTCAAGGTTGGGATAGGGCAGACATAGCTCGAGAGCTTCGAGAAGAGTACATATTAGATACAGATGTACTTACAGCACAACTGAGCAAAGTAGTCCCCTTCGTGGACTTAGGAGACCCTATCTCTATTATAGTAAAGGGTACACAGGCAAAAGTCTCCTATATGGACAACAATGAGAAAATAGCAGTGATGTAGCAAACAAGGTCTCTCCAAGGAACAAAGGTATGGATAGCTGATGAACTCACCCCGCTACAACTCAAGAACAAATCGACAGAGCTGAATAAAGTTAAAGAAGCAAGAAAGAATGGCAAATGGGCAATATACAGAGGAGGACAAGCAATCATTAAAGAATTCCGTACCCCACCCCCCTCAAGAGCAAATCCATCCATGGATGAAATATAGCTATTTTTATTTTGAACCTCAATTTCGAACTAGATGCAATAGAACCCATTGTAACTTAAACTCTTAAGAGTCTTAAGAGTTCATTTTGAGTTATTTTTTTTTCAGTTTTATGCCTCTTTGGCATCGATACCCAGAGTGGAATGTAAATGGATGTACCAGATCTGTCCCATAGGTCGGATTCGGCCTCCCGTGGACGTTAATATAACTTTCTTTCTTTCTTTCTCTCTCTCTCATACACACCCTCTCCCACGGACCACACTCGTCACTCTCTTGAGAGTCTCTCTCTCTCTCTCACACACACACACACTTGTCACTCTCACACACACACTCTCATCCAGCCACACATTCTTGAGTGCTCGACCCCCCGCCAGACCACACTCTAGCGTGACTCTAGGCCAGACCACGGTACTACAACGAGCCCGACGCTTGGGACTCTTTGGACCTCGCCAGCAACATAGAAATTAGCCCCAGCTTGAGGAGATCTTGGAGAGGCGCAAAGCCACCTTCCCACGCTCGGTGGATCTGCAGAGTCTTCTACAGGCTAACCCCATGCTCAATATAACACCTAAAGATCTCAAAGAAGAGCCCAACTTACCACCAGTTGAGGAATCCACTGCAAAGTTTTCCTTTCCAACACCTCAAGAGCTCAAAACACTGGAACTTGAACCTCAATTAGCCAAATTTGATCAAAGCAAACAGAAGAGAGAAAGATTCTCTAAAGATCCAGGGTCATCCCATGCCAAAAGAAAAGTTGATTTTGTTGAGTGATTCCACAAATTGGCTGTTGGCTGAATGGCTGGCTGTTCCACATGTTCTACATGAGGATTTTCTTGTGTAGGGGCTGGCTGATCTGAATCCCCCCTAATTGCAACGGGTAAAAGTCCATCAAACATGTCCTGTATGCCTGTATCATTGCTTTTATACAAGCTGTACATGGGCTGTTCTGAATTTTTAGCAAATACCACATCTCTACTGACAAAAATCCTTCGTGTAGTTGGATTATAAAGACGGTATCCTTTGCTCTCATTGCTGTAGCCCACAAAAATGCATTTAATTGCTTTGTCATCTAGCTTTGTTCGGAGTTGTTCTAGCACATGTGCATATGCCAAACACCCAAATGTACGCATATAATCCACTGTTGGCTTTCGGCTATACCAAGCCTCAAATGGTGTTATGGTTTTCAAAGCTTTTGTTGGACACCTGTTCAACACATGAGTTGCACACATTATAGCTTCCATCCAAAATTTGTGAGGCAACTTTTGTGCTTTCACCATGCATCTTGCCATCTCCATGAGAGATCTGTTTTTCCTTTCGGCTACACCATTCTGCTGCGGTATATAAGGCACAATACATTGGTGTTTGATGCCCTTTTGAAGCATATAATCCTTGAATGCATTTGACATGTATTCTCCACCTCTATCTGAGCGGAGTGTTTGGACTTTACATCCACACATATTTTCAGCCATTGCTACAAAGTGTCGAAAGCATGTAAACACATCTGCTTTCGCTTTCAAAGGGTAAGCCCAAGCAAATCTGGAGTAGTCATCAATGAATGTGAGGAAGTAAAGATGCCCCCCTATAGATGGTGTCCGCATTGACCACATACATCACTATGTATGAGCTGTAATTTACTTTCAGCTCTAACAGCTCCATCTTTGGGGAATGGTTTTCGTTGCATCTTTCCCAAAATACACCCCTCACATACATGTCTTGGTGGAGACTCAAGAGGCGGCATATTATCAACCATATGATGCTTCTGCAAAAGCATCAAACTCTGAAAATTTACATGCCCAAAACAAGCATGCCATAGCTCTGCATCATGCATAGCAGGAGTGTGGGCAGCCACTGTATTTGCATCATAAGTGCGCTTGTCATAGCTGTCTAGCTTATACAAGCTTTTGTATCGTGTTCCAGAAGTGACTATTTCATAACCCTTTGATGGGTCTTTTACCAAACACTTCCCATCTTCAAATTCAACCTTTAAACCTTGGTTGTTTATGGCTGAGACGGAGAGCAGAATTTTCTTTATCCCTGGAACATACAATACATTTTTCATACATATATTGGCACCATTGGCTGCAATAAGTATGACATTTCCAATTCCCTTTACTGGATATGTGGTGTGATCTACACATGATACAGTGCGGCCATTTGAAGCATAAACCAAGTGCTGAAATACATCTTTGCATGAAGTGATGTGGCTCGAAGCACCACCATGATGCATTTTGTCTATCAGACGCAATGCAAGACATATCATTGTCTGAAGCACTTGGTGTGTGTCACTAGTGCATGTGACCAAAAAAATGTACTCTTCTTGGATTACATTAGCTGATTGCTGTGCTTTGTCATCAGAAGAGTCTGCTACTGCATTGCCTGCTTCTTTCCTTTTCTCTTTTGCAATCCGCTTTCTACATTCACTGATGTAGTGTCCATGCTTATGGCAGTAGTGACATTTGCCCTTCTTTTTGGGCTTGTTTGCATCCCCTTTGTCAGACTTTTCACCACCAGAAGAGGGCTGTCCATGACCAGCCTTGCTAGACTGTTGTCCCCCATGCCTAAAGCTCTTTGCTTTACCCTTATCCTTGGCTGTAAATGCCTTGTCTCCACCACGGTTGCTCGATAAGTTTGCTCTTGTTTGCTCTTCCTGCAAGAGTAAACCCACGAGCTCTTCAAGAGTGACGGGATCACCACCTCCTCTCATTGAGAGGTTGAGAGAGGTGTGAAAGCCCAAGTAGGAAGGCTGTAAAGAATGAAGAGTGTTGGTGACCATCTGTCTGTCTGGGATAACCTCATCAATGTTGAGCAATTGTTCCTGCAAATCTTTCACTTTGGTGAGATGATCTGCCATGGAGTCACCCTCATCCATAGAAAGAAGATCCAATTGCCTCTTCAAGTAGGCAACTCTTGCCTCGTTACGTACCTAATACATTGCTTCCAATGTGTCCCATGCAAGCTTCGATGTCTTGCATGAACGAATGTGCGGAATAATAGTCCTTTTCTTTGAAAGGGCTATCAATGACATGGCCTGTGCATCTCTAGAGTCCCATCTCTTCTGCACTTGTGTGGGAGCAGGTTCTACATCAGGAGCTCTTTGAGCACCTCCCCTTTGAGGCGTGGCTGGCTGTATGGTAAGTGGGCGTGTGTCATCACCACACACGATGCCCCAAAGCCCTTTGGCTACCAGCAAATTACGGATCATGAAACTCCAGAGGGAGTAGTTAGATCCATCCAGCTTGTCCTCCTGGGTGAGTACACCAAATACATCTGTAGCATTCTGTGCCATGTCAACAAAATATATCTGCAAGCAAACCAAGCACCAATGTGCACTGCCAGGCAACCAAATGTCCTGTGCAAATGTATGCCTGCAAACCAAAGCAAGTGTAAACCTGCACCAAACTGTCCAATTACACACAATGTGTATACATACGCGACAAATCACAGCTGTAATGCCCAATTACATGCTCCAATCAGAAAATCCCCAATTTTTATGCACTCCAATTGCTTCAATGTGCATCTAATTGGCCAATTTTCACAAAAGCCCCAAATTTTTGCAAATGAAAGAGGTTCAATTTGCTGATTTTGAGCTCAATTTTGAAAACCCCCAGATTGCAAGCAAAGCAACATGCCCAATTTTTTTCAATTTGTCCTGAAATTGAGAAATCCCCCAATTTGCTTGAATCCTGTACCACTTGCAAGCTTTCAAATCTGCCTGGCAAACCCCCAAAATTTGTCGAGTCTGGAGCAGAGTGCGTACAAAGCTTATTTTGTTTACTTTGTTTAATTTATCTGTTTGCTGAAACAAAGGTACCTGCACACGTGGGCAGTACTGGCAGCCAGATGGAGGTGTGCAGAGTGTCGAGGAGCTGCAGGTGTCGAGGTGGGCAGGCTGAGGTGTGCCGACGAGCTGCCTGAGGCGGAGAGCAAGCGCTAGTAGCTACAGCAGGACCCGGCGGCCTGGAGTCGTGCACGGCGCTGGAGTGTCGGTAGGTATCGGGCGCTCAGGTCGGAGCTGTCGGCAGGTGACGGGCGCTCAGGTCGGAGGGTGCGAACAGCAGACGAAGGCGGCGCTGGAGTCGGGCAGGACCCGCCGGCGGCCTTGGACCAGCACGGAGGGCGCAGGGGGGGACCTGGAACGCGCTGGCCGCCGGGAGCGGAGGTCGGAGCCGGACGTGCCGGCCGGAATGGAGCAAGACGGCGCTGCGTGCGGAGGTCGGAGCAGCGGACAGCGCGAAGGACGTCACCCGTTTTGGAAGGGCAAGGGCGGGTGGTCGGGACGGCGCGTCTGTAGGCGGCCGGATAGGAGCGCCTTCGGATGGACGCAGCGGGTGCTGGGCGGAGTATCACCGCCGGTTGGAGAGGCTAGTGCCGCCCGTTTCTGGTGGCCGGACGGTGGAGCAGCGACGGAAACGTCGGACGGACGGCGACGGAAAAACACAGCGTCGACGGAATTTCGCAGGCTTTCTTCCAGCAACAGAATTTCAGGGCTAGCTCCCAGCTCTGATACCAAATGTTGGGTGTTGGACTCACACACTCACACACACAAACCTGCACATTAGGGTTAGGTGCACGGTAGAATAGCTCACACACAGAAACGAGAGAGAGAGCCAAAAGTGTGGTATTCACAAAATGCAAGTCAACCCTTGCATGTGTGCCACATCCATATAATATAGAAGTACAAAATATTATATGTTAAGAGTGTCCTTTCACACTTGATGTCCAAGGGGAAAAACCACATGGGAAAAAGTGCCCTTGGTTAAGCCCTGTTCACACATAGCACTACCATAAGTGAGCATATGCCTGTACTCACTGGGTCTTTTGAAGACGTTAATATAACTTTATTTCTCTCTCTTTCCCTCTCTTATACACACCCTCTCTCTTCCTCCCTCAAGGCTCATACATACACACTCTACTCTCCCTCTCAACTCTCAAGACTCGCACCCTCTCTCTGCCACAGCCTCTTCCGAGGTGGGTTCAGATCACTTTCCAGGATCACCGAATCAGAGATGCCTGGGACTTTTTCTTCTAGAGCGCCGCAGACACAGGGAGTCCTTAGTGAGATCCTGATCAGTTGTACTTGCTCGAGAACTAGCATAGAGAGCTCTCACCGACTTCTTCCAGACCAGCGCTTTGAGGGCCGATCCACCCACCACCCGGACCACAGGCTAGTGTAGGAGCTCGGTTGAGAGGTGTGACACTCGACAAAGCCACTGAGTTATGCAGAGCTTGACGCCCTAGACCCCATGCCCCTCGCCCACGGCCACGCCACCATAGGAGGGTCCGGGCCATCATCTCCCATCATCGCATGACCTTCTCGTGCCTACTCAGTTTTACCACCTTGAGCACCATGCCATAGCGGCCCATGAGGGATGTATTAGGGTGATATGAGAGCTCTCTGCTCATGTACCTAGATCAAATTTTATAGTTTTGGATTTTTGTTATCCTTCTTTATTACTATTTTGTACCCACCTCATGGATATGATGTAACCTTTTGGTCTCATAGGTCATTTTAGCCTTTTGAAGACGTTAATACAACTTTCTTTCTTTCTTTCTTTCACACTCTCTGATGAGTTGACCCCACTACAACTAAAGAATAGAGCGGGGGAACTGGCCAAAGTCAGAGAAGCAAGGAAACAAGGGAAGTGGGCGGTCTATAGAGGAGGAAAAGCTATCATCAAAGATTTTAAAGGTCCACCCTCCTTTTGAAGGACATGAACTTGATACTTATACATATCTAATCACATTAAGCACATGGTGATTTTACCATTGTAACATGTAACTCTCATGAGTCATGAGAGCTTTGAAGTTAGTTTCTTTTTGATCCCACATGCACTTTTCTTTAACCGATACCCCGAAGTGGATTGTAACCAAAGATGTATTCTGATCTGTCCTATAGGTCAGCTTTGGCCTCGACAGGACGTTAATATATCTTTCTTTCTTTCTTTCTCTCTCTCTCTCTCTCTTTGATGAGACACCAACTTCAAATGTACTCTCAGTTTTGGTCTCATAGGCCATCATGGCCTCTTAGAGACGTTAATATATCATTTCATTTCATTTTTCTCCCTCTCTCATACACACTCTCTCTCCCTTTCACAATCCATCATGCCTAAGCCTACCAATCCCACATGGAATCGTTTCACCGTAGTGCTTGGACCCTCCATCGCCGGTTCGGGGGGAAAGCGTTGGAAATGTCGGTATTGCGGCTTCGAAGGGAATAGCACCATCACTCGATTGCTTCGTTACATGGCACAGTTGGGAGGAGGTGGAATCTCCGGATGTCAATCCATGCCACAAGCCATTGCCGATGAGGTGATTAGGGAGAACTCTCTTTTGCAAGCGGAGAACACAAGGGCAAACCAACCTCTTCGACAACAAGAGCTTGAGGAAGAGACACTCATGCCCTCTTCGGCATCCGGTAGTGCGAGTGTCAATATTGGGGAAGGATGGGGGTTAAGCTTCCAATCAAAGTGACCACGAGTCATGACATCCCTTCGATGATGCCGGTGCTAGAGGGCTTATACAACCCACTTTACATGCCACTCAAAACACGAAGGCCTATGTCAAAGAGCAGCAATGAGTGGCGGAGATCGAGATTGCACGCACCATCATCGAATGCAACCTGAAGGCCTATGTCAAAGAGCGGCAACGAGTGGCGGAGATCGAGATTGCACGCACCATCATCGAATGCAATCTCTCTTTTCATGTTCTTCAAACCTCGCAATGGAAGAGGATGGTCATGGCCATTGCCGCCGTCGGTCCATGCGAGGGATGGACGGGAGTGAGCTACGTTGAGATGAGGGCGAAGAAAAGCTCAGCGAGGAGAAGGATCACTTAATTCCATTCGTTTGGGATGGGCCAAGTATGGATGTAGCATCCTCTCTAATGGATGGAGTATTGGAAGAGGAGAAGCATCATCAACATCCTCGTGTCTTGGCCTCTTGGCACGTATTTCCTATGCGCGGTGGATGCCGGGAAAGCCGGTAGAAAGACAAGTGGCCGCTTCATGTTCCAATACATCCGCCAAGCAATCATCGAGGTGAATTTAAATTTTACACAAGGCCATTATTCATAGTACATACTATAAGTCTACATGTAGCATATCACTATATATATATACATAAATATACACATACCTACATACATATGTATACGTACATATGTATGTAGGTATGTGTATATTTATGTATATATATATAGTGATATGCTACATGTAGACTTATAGTATGTACTATGAATAATGGCCTTGTGTAAAATTTAAATTCACCTCGATGATTGCTTGGCGGATGTATTGGAACATGAAGCGGTATGTATGTATGTATATGTATATGTGTGTGTGTGTGTGTGTGTGTGTGTGTGTGTCAGAGTCACACGGGGACGCGGGGACGGGCCTTAGGGACACGGGACGCGGGCGGGGACGGCCGGGGACGGGTGGGACGCGCAGGAGACGCCGTGCAACACGGGGACGCATGAGGTCGTCCTGGGGACGCGTTCCCGAAACGCGGGACGGGCAGGGGACACGGTGAGGGGACGCCTCCAACGGCCAGAAACGGGCAGAAAACAGCCAGAAACGGGCAGATTTCCAGCTATAAAAAAAGGCACACTCTCTATTGCACCCACACTCATTTCTCAAGCCTCAAGCTTCCAGAATCCAAACTTCAAAGTTCCAAGTTGTGCCAACTTCCAAGCCATCTCTCTCTCTCTCTCTCTCTCTCTCTCTCTCTCTCTCTCTCCAAGCCATCTCTCTCTCTCTCTCTCTCTCTCTCTCCAACTTCCAAGCCATCTCTCTCTCTCACACACACTATCATCATTCATGGCATCTCAAGGTGAAGGCGCCGCCGCCACATCTTCCGTTGCAGGCTCTTCACGAAGGAGGCCGGCGGTGCACACATGGTCATGGTGGGATGAGGTCCACTACGCTAGTCGTGGAGTGGGCAGTGGTTCAAGGGCATGGAATTGCAAGCTTTGTTCCTACAAGAGAAGTGGCGGCGCCAACAAAGTGCGAGCTCACTTTTTGCACGAGGCCGGTCATCAAGTGCAATTTTGCGCACGCGTTACTCTTGAGAAGCGAGCGGAGCTTCTTGAGAAGCTCAAGGTTTATGAGGCGGCCGAGGCGGCAAAGAGAGGGCGACATGTTGCTGTTGATCCTCATGATGTGGTGAGAGCACGAGAGCAACCGACGCGAATGGAGGTGGAGAGGAACCCAAATCTTGCTTCAAGCTCTCAACCATTCAAGTCCACTCCATCCACATCGGGGGTGCCTCCATTCCCATCCGCCGTCAATCCACTCTTAACGAGAATTGGAACCCAAAATTGAAGGATGAGGTGGATAGGTCGGTGGCTAGGTTCTTCTACCACGACCACATTGCGTTTCAAGCGGCACGGTGAGAGTCGAGACTCAATTCTCTTCACTCTTTTTTTTTTTAATGTCTCATGCTTCAAAGCATTTGTCATATTGCCAAAAAAAGCTAACATGCTACATGGTTTTCCTTACTTGAAATAGGTCTCCTTACTTCCGTGAGATGGCCACAAAGATCGGGGAATATGGCCCCTCTTATGTGCCACCTTCATCGGAAAAGATTCGCACCACTTTGCTTGATAGGGGGAAGTTGGCCGTTGAGCACGCGGCGGCAGATACAAAGGCAACGTGGGAGACTAACGGAGTCTCTCTCATTGTAGACGGATGGAGTGACACGCGCAAGCGCTCCATCCATGGAGTGGTGACCTACTCAAGGAGCAAAGTGTACTTCATCGAGTCACATGATGCGAGTGGCACTGGGAAGGCCGTGGATGTGCTTGCCGCGGAATGGGCGTCCACGATCGAGGTCATTGGGCCGGAGCTTGTGGTCGGCATGGTGGCGGATGGAGAGGCATCAAATAGGGCAGCCGGGAGCATTATTGAGTCAATGTATCCATCCATCACAGTTTCTTTTTGCATGGCCCATTGTCTCAACAACCTCCTCAAAGACATAGGTACCTTGCCATGGATTGCACCCACCATTGAGGAGGCTAACCAGCTTGTATCCTTTGTCCTCAACCACCAAAGGCTGCGACATGAGTTCTCTAAAAGGAGCACTCTTTCCCTCCTCAAGTATTCTGAGACAAGGTTTGCATACAACTTCCTCATGCTAGGCCGCTTGTCTACATGTGGCGGAGCCCTAAGAGGGCTTTTCCTTAGTGATGAATTTTCTGCCATGCCGCAGTCAAAATCGGCAACAGGGAGAACGTGCCGAGATCGCGCCGACGATGCCGCTTGGTGGGAGAAGGTGAAGACACTCGATGCCTTGGTCAAGCCTATTGTTCACCTTCTACGAGTCATTGACGGCCGTGAACCATGTATCGGCAAGGTCTATGAGGCCATGGATCGCATGATCTCCAACAGCTTGTGCCAGACAAGGCCGAGTTTGAGGAGATCCACTCATTATGTGAGTCCAGGTGGAACTCCTACTACTCCCCTCTTCATGCGGCTGCCTTTGTGGTTGATCCAGAGTTCCAGGGCAGAAAGCAAGAGGCCGACAAGGAAGTAAGCAGGGGATGGCGGATCATTTTGGAGCGCTTAGAGCCCGACCCTACCATCAGGCGGAAGATCAGAGACCAGCTATCTCAGTACAGGACGCAGCAGGGATCTTTTGGATGTTTAGATGCACAGTTTGACCGCCTCAAGATTGGGTCTCCTCTTTGGTGGGAGGATTACGGATCAGATGGGCCGGAGTTGCAGCGCTTGGCTATTCGCATCCTTAGCCAGGCTGTGAGCTCTAGTTGCTTGGAGCAACTTTGGAGCGTTTACAGTCACATTGCCTCTAAGAAGAGGAACCGCCTTGAAGTGCAAAGGGCAAGTGATTTGGTTTTTGTGAGCGCTAACTTGCGCATGCTATGTGCGACAGCAACAGGGAAGGCGGATCCCTTCACCGAATGGGAGATGGCACAGCAGGATCCTGCAGCTCAGGAGCATCTTGAGGAGGTAGAGGAGGAGCTACAGCCTGAGGGGGAGGAGGAGGCTTCAAATGGCATCGACGACTTCGACTTCCAAGCCTCCCGCCAGGCTAGCACTTCAGGAGCTTGAGGCTTGACTCTTGAGCCTTGAGCCATCTCACCTTTTTTGTGCCCACTGCCAATGGCCATGATCTATTGTGATCTATCTAGTATCCCTATTTTGTACCCACTCTTTTTGTAACCCTCACTGCCCATGAGGCATGTACTTATCTCTTTGTATCTATCAGACTATCAATCACATAATCAGTGTGCCATCGATGTTTTATTAGCGCATTTTGCTCAAAATGACTCTTGTTTTTTTGTCTATTCGGTTTAAAATTTTGTTCAAAGTGTGTCTCTATATGTATGTCATGCATACAACTCCTAAATTGCTTTTAAAAAAGAGGTTTTTTTTGCCGTTCCCGACCCCGTCCCCGGGACGGCACTTCCCCGTCCCCGTCCCCGTCCCCGTCCCCATGTGACTCTGGTGTGTGTGTGTATGTGTGTCACATGCACTCTGCACTCAGTGCATGGTGACAAACTGGCTCATCATCAGCAGTGCAACATTTATATAGTATAGGATGATATTTGTCGTACGCCGTGACCCCATTGTACATCCTTAGTCCAGGATAAGTCAGGCACGAGCTACGTAGGTCGTTCCTCAGCCTTAGCGGGTCAGTCAGTCAGTCAAGTCCCTTAACCCACTTGGAGAGAATCATTCATGCATGAGTCAGTAGAAGCCTTAGGGTTTGCATCAGAAAGCACTCTGCATCCTGCATAATATGCATTCATATGCCTGTGCATCATTTAGAACATCCCAAAAGCCTTAGGGAATTTACTAGGTTTATCTGGTATTCCCTTATTTTATGGTATTTATTTGGCATTTATTGTCATTTATAAACATAAAGTTTATTAAATTATGACCAGCCAACTTGACCAACCCCTATCTAGTATAAATAGGCTTGCATAGGGCTTAGTTTCTCATTCAGTCTCTTCAATGTGCTAAGAGCTTTCCTCCTCAGCCCTAGGAGTTCCCTTGCCTTCAGCACTAGACTAGTCTCATCTAGCCTTGGAGTTCTTGAGCTTTGCTTCTCCAACCCTCTGAGCATCTGCGTTTTTGCTTCAGTCTTCCATAGTCTCAAATGCAGCAATTCAGCAGTACCAACGCAGCCATTCAGCAGTCATAACGCAGCAGTACAGTAGGACAGCAATCAGGCGCAGCCGTACAGTCCTCCACAGTCCCCAATTCAGCAAACAGCCTTGCGTTTTCTGTCCAGCATCAGCCTACAGTTTGCGTTTCAGTCCAGCCTCATCCATACAGTCTGCATTTCAGTCTACAGCAGTTCTCAGCCTTCTAATCATCATCCACATCTGCCCCAGCCATCTGGTGAAGGTAACACAACATTCATAAGCATTTACAACATTCTAACATAGCTTAGAACAGTTCACCGCCTTCTTTTCTCAGCCTCAGGTGTGCAGCCCTTCCTCATGCCCTTGGGAAGAGTGCATAGGCTCGAGATCAGTTCATTGAGGTGTTTCTACGGCCGTGTACAGTTCAGCCAGGCTTCCGATCCTCCGCGATCTTGTGTTTGGCTTATCTACAGTCCACAGTCATTCTCTCTAAAGTAATAAAGCAAATACTATCTCGTTATCAGGATAGGGCGCCCTTCAGTGGGTAATTTGGGACCCAATCTGGTGTACAGTTCTCATATCTCTCTCTCATATATCTTTAAAAGTTTGAAGTATTAAAGTGGATTGCTAAACTCACGAAACTCAGGATACAGAAGATGGTGTGAGCATTTGTATGACAGGATCTTCCAATACAAAGACTTCCGCTGCATATCACATTGGTATCAGATTCAGATTGTCCACACACACACACTGTATCCTAGCGTGGGGGCATCCTTGGATGGTTAGATTGCGTTCCGGCACGACCACGGACTTCAGCATCATGTCTATAGAAGAGAGTACTCATCAGCCGGAAGACGTCTCCCCCAAAGGAGACCAGGTTCTTCCACCTTCAGCAGACACCATAGCTCTTCTTAGAGCTCAGAACCAGCTGCTCATGGAGCGTCTCCAACTCTTGGAGGCAGAAGCAACACGTCCTTCTCCACCTCCAGCAGCACCCGACTATATCTCCCTCTTCTTTCAGAAGGAACAACAAAGGAGAGAGGATGAGGCCCGAAGGAAAGAAAAAGTAGAAAGACGGGACTATGAGGAAGCCCAACGCAAGATCGACCGCAGGATCGACGAAGACCGGCGTCAAGCTGAACTCGCCGCTCAGGAACACCAACGTGAGCTTGATTGAGAACGTATGTTACTCGAGCACCAACGGGAAAAGGAGGCCATACACTTGAGGTATCGACAGCTATCCTCAGTCTCCCCAGTCATAGGTGTCACCAGCCAGCAGTCCACAGCAGCATCAAGCACCGTCATTCGCAGTCAACCAAACTTCAGTAAGTATGATGGTAAGTGTGATCATTCATCAGTTAATCAATTTATTCATCAGTTTAATGCTCATTTTCCATTAGCTAGGATCACAGACCCACAAGATAAAGTCCACTTAGCGGCTCCCCATCTCACTGGTGAGGCAGTCACTTGGTGGCAGCATTGGTTTAGTATTCATACAGACCAAGCCATAGGTATCACAGTCTTTGACTGGGACATCTTTGTCCATGACCTGAAGACCAGATTTCTCCCGCCCCAGTACATGACCGGTCTGAAAGATGAGTTCTATGGACTCAGAGAGAACGGATCCCCAATGCTTCAGTTTTCCGGTAAGGTTATTACTTTAGCACAGCAGTGAGGGTTATCTGCGCAGGCCAAGATGGACAATTCATTCGTAGATTGGACTAACATTCGGTTCACAGTTCGTAACTTTGAACCAAGTACATATGACCAGGCTCTGACTCTCGCTCAGAATGAAGAAATGAAGCTGAACGAGGGCAAGCCCAAGCAGTCATGTTACTTCAGTACCAAACCCCAACAGCAGCAATCAGCTGCACAGACAGGGAAAGGTAACGC
Source organism: Cibotium barometz (assembly GCF_041138505.1). Classification (NCBI taxonomy): domain Eukaryota; kingdom Viridiplantae; phylum Streptophyta; class Polypodiopsida; order Cyatheales; family Cibotiaceae; genus Cibotium; species Cibotium barometz. The sequence continues at coordinate 26,165,578 of NC_141050.1, forward strand.
TTCTTCTAAAGATGCTAAGAAGAACGACCGTAATAGCTCCAGTTTAGGGGGTAAGAAAGATAAAGAACCTAAGAAAACCCCTGATGAAAAGGCTAAAGCAGGCATTACTGGGGTTATCTTCCTCCAGAGGAGCAAAGGAAGTACCAGTCAGAAAATAGATGTTTTTTCTGTCATATTATAGAGCATGGTAAAAAGGATTGCCACAAATGGCAAGCGGCACAAGCCACCAAAGCTCCTTCTGCCACAGTTGCCACAGCCTCCCCAGCTCCTCCAACCCCGCCTACTACCTCAAATGCAATTCAACTTTTACCTTCTATGCATCCTATGCCATCTATGGTATTTGATGCTAAGCAGGAGGGTGAGAGCGATGCTGCTCACAAGAGCCTCATCCGAGCTTATGGCTCTGCCCAGGGCCGACAGTTTGTAGTCCTTTTCGATATGGGTAGTTCTGAAGACGCCATCTCTCCCCAGTTGGCTAATAAATCGAATTGCACATTAGTCGCATATCATCTGGATGTGGACGGGTTTACACCTGGTCTTCGCACCCACATTTCCCAGAAGGCACAGCAATTTGCCTTTGAAGTTCACAAGGCCTCATTTCAATGAGATTTCATCATCATGCTTGATGCACTTGGTGAATTATGAGATGAGATCATGGATTATGGGCTGGGGTATTTATACTCTTCATAGCATCCAGTCGGCTGGCTTCAGGGAGCTCCACGACTGAGTTTTATTAATAAAGTGTTTTCACACACTGTCACCCTGCTGTCCAGCCTGCGCATGCTTCTGGGGCAGCATCCTGGCTGCTGGGCATGCTGCGCAGAGGTGTGGGACTGCCCCTACACCTGGCCTACCTGCTGATTAGGGTTTCTGACCCAGTCGGCTGCCTGTCCAGCAGCAGTACAGCTGGCCGACAGCCCCTCCAGCCCATGCCTTGGCTGGTGGGCAAATCTTGGGCTCTCCTGGCCCCTTGGGGGTGGTTCTACACCTCCCCCATGCCCATACTACAAGTGCAAGTGCAAGTTCTTCGCACTGGGGTAGCCCTATGGGCTGGCCCCATCTCTACATGCAAACCTACATGCCTACAGAGGCCTGGCATCCAGTTGCAAACCAGATACACAGCACATCTGACATCATTCCAGAGGGAGACTCACAGCGCGGACTGGCACTGCTTCATGTGCAGGACAGTGCACACCTGACCTTGGACTCATGTGCAGGACAATGCACACCTGACCTCGGACGACTGAGATGGATCCCTGGCTGACTCGTCCCGGACTGGGCTCACATGGGACCAGTTCACCATCCCAGGTCCTGCACCTTCTGTACAGAAATGTCTACGTGGCATCCAAGTGCGGGATGCACGTGACATCCCCTTCTGCTTAACTTGACGGAAGCTGCATAGCCTCCAAATAATCCGTCAATAATGCCGGATAGTCTTCGAAAAATTCTTTGTCGAGCCATACCGCTTCATGAGTTCCTCGGTCTTGAAACTTCGTGAGAAACTGTCGTAGTCTTCGGCCTGAGCCATGCTTGAAACGGTGCAGAAGGATCTGTTCTGGAACCATTACTTCTGCTTCATCAATAATGTCTGGTTCCGCTTCGTCTTTGACCTCTGAAGGGGGTGGACCTGCATATGGCTTTAACCAACTGACATGAAATACATTGTGCATAGTCCAACTCGGAGGTAGCTTTAACTGCATAGACACCTCATTAATCTTTTTCCGGATGGGAAATGGTCCGAAGCTCCTGAAAGACAACTTTGGGCATCGCTTGCCCACCTCCTTCAATCTTTGCTTCATAATCCGAAGATATACCCAATCTCCTTCCGAAAACTTCATGTCCCTTCGGTCTTTATTGGCCTGTCGAGTGTACGCCTCTTGCGCTTTAGCCAATCTGTCTTTAACGGACTCTAGGATCTCCTGGTAAGACTCCGTCACTCTGTTCGCCTCCGGTACTGAAGACGAAGTCCTGGTTAACAACGACTGGAAAGGCCTTCCAAACGCTGCCTCATATGGAGTCCTGCCAATAGCTGAAGAAAAAGAGTCATTCAAAACAGCTTGAACTAAAGGCAAAAACGATTCCCACTTACCTTGCTGATCGTGGACATAACACTTCAGCACATCAAAGGCCAACTGGTTGTATATCTCTGTCTGGCCATCTGTCTGTGGGTGGAATGCACTGGAAAAATTCAACTTAGTACCAAAATTATCAAACAATGCCCTCCAAAAATGACTGGTAAACTTGGCATCTCGGTCTGACACTATGGTCCTAGGAATCCCACCAATCGGGTACCAATGCCGAATGAATAGCTGGGCAACATCCTCGGCGGTCACATTGGCCCGGCAAGGAATAAGCATAACAAATTTGTTGAACCTATCAACAATAGTTAAACACTGCGTGTTACGCTTACTCGGACTGGGAGGCAGATTTGTGACAAAGTCCATTGAAATGTCCTGGAAAGGACCCTCAGGGATTGGCAAAGGCTGTAACAACCCTATCTTCTTTCCACGAGGAGCTTTCACCTTTTGACAAATGTCACAGCGTTGTACATATGTAAACACATCACGCCTCATCTTTGGCCAAAAGTATTGCCGTTCTAATTTCTCCAGGGTCGAATTCATGCCCCTATGACCACCTGTAATGGCGTCATGGGCATCATGGAGAAGAGCTGCCCGGAATGATTTCATGACACATAGTCGGCCTTTGTAGAAAAGCCAACCATCGCGTATCAGAAAATGGCATGGTCCTGTGGCATCCAATGCCTGTTCCCACTGTGTACCGAATTCCTCGGAATCGGCGTACATGTGCTTCATGTCTTCTAGTCCTGTACCAACAAGGTCAAGTCTAGTGGTCTGAATCGCAGATACTTGTCCCTTCCTGCTCAAAGCATCGGCCACTGGATTGGCCTTTCCTGGAAGGTACTCAATCATGCCACCGAACTACTGGAATATCTGACTCCAGCGGTGTTGTTGATCACTCCACTGTGCACTTGGCATCGTCTGAATCCAGCGCAATGCCTGATGGTCAGTGCGGACCTCGAAGTCACGGCCATACAGGAAATGTTTCCAATGTTTCAAGGCCTGTATGACTGCTAGGAGTTCACGATCATAGACTGAGTAGTTCTTTTCGGCGGGCAGTAACTTACGAGACATGTAAGCTACTGGATGACCATTCTGTTGCAATACACCTCCAATTGCGATGTTACTCGCATCGGTGATCACTTGAAATGGTTCGTCCCACGAGGCAAGGGCTAAACAAGGCGCTTCAGACAAAGCCACCTTGAGGTTCTGGAATGCCTCCAACGCTCGTGGAGTCATTCGAATCTTTTGCCTCCTTGTTTTCACTCCCTTTAGCAGATCGGTGAGGTCTGCCGAGAGATCAGAAAACTTGTCAATGTGGGTGGAATATGCCTGGCATATACCCACAAATGATCTAATGTCATAAGCAGTCTGAGGTACTTCCCAGTTAACAATCTCGGTCACTTTAGCCGGATCAAGTCGAATGCCTTCGGCACTAATTATATATCCCAAGTAATGTACCTGGAACAGATAAAATTCTGACTTCTTTTCATTGACATAGAGCTCGTTGCTTTCCAGCAACTTAAGGACTTTCTCCACATCAATGTCATGCTGCTCGATTGTAGCTGAAAATATGAGTATGTCATCCAGAAATATGAACACACACACTCCAATCAACTCCCGGAAAATACGCATCATCATGCGGTTAAATGTAGCTGGGGCGTTCGTCAATCCAAATGGCATAACCACAAATTCATAGTGGGCCCGTTCTGTACGGAAGGCTGTCTTGGGGATGTCCCCCTCAACAATCCGTACCTGGTGGTACCCACTCTTTAAATCCAGTTTAGAGAACACCTTAGCTCCATTCAGCCTCTCAAGAATATAATCAATTCGAGGCATCGGGAATCTGCTCTTGATAGTCAGCTTGTTGAGTGCACGATAATCGACACACAACCGAGAAGACCCATCTTTCTTCTTGACAAATAAGATCGGTGCTGCAAATGGCGACACGCTGGGGCGGATGAAGCCAGCTTGCAACAATTCTTGGAGTTGGCGGTCCAACTCCGATTCCATTGCCTTAGAAAGGCGATACGGAAACTTGCTCGGGGGTTCCGAGCCTGGGAGGAGGTCAATCTTGTGATCCTCCGGTCTGGACGGGGGGAGCTGGGGAGGGAGACTGTCCCGAAGAAAAATCTTCTGGAACTTTTCATGGAGAACCGAGTACTTCTCGGAAGCACTGGCCACCGTCTGGGCTGTCTGGATGTAAATCATCGCACACTGTGCGCCTTTCCTGACTGCTCGCTTAGCCTGCACGTGGCTTATGAGCGGAAAGTTTGGAATACCTGGCTCACACTTAATGGTCACCGGGGTGTTTGACACATTCCGATCAATCTGGAACGTGTGCTTGTCCCACTTGACATCAGGAAGAAACTTGTGAAACCACTGGATACCCAAAATTATGTCTGCTCCTACAAGAGGGGCAACCATAAAGTCTCGCACAAACTCTATGCCCTGAATCACTAATTTAGCACCTAGAGCTTCATACTTGACGCTCGTTGTCATACCTGTGCTAAAACCCTCAACCTGTTTGTCCACCGGAGTCAGCTCGAAACGGGCACGCCTAGCGGCCTCTTCCGTGACCACATCCACCGTGCTACCGCTGTCAAACAAGACGACTCTCTGGCCACCTATATAGCCAAAGGACTTGAGCAATTCGTTGCGCTCTTACTCCTGGTCATGGGCGCCCTTCTGCTTATCTTCGAGCTCCCGGCTAATAATTGCTCCAACTGAAGCACCGGGGGTTGAAGAACTAGGGGTAGCCCGCTGGGGTCTGTGTGGGAGCTGTGCTCACCACCACGGAAGCTGTGGAGGCGGCGGCGGCCTTTGGAGGTTTCTTCGGACAATCCCGAGAAGTAAGTCCTTTTGTGTGACAAAAGTAACATCTACCCTCCTTCCTGTACTGAGAAAGCTCCTCAGCACTCAACTTGCCACCTGTCTTGCCTGCCTCCGCTTTTTGGTCTGGAGTAAGCTTAGACGCATTGTTCGAGTTCTTGGAGCCAGAGGCTCCCGGGCTCTGTCCTGGGGAAGACCCCATCTGGTTCTGGCTTTTGCCCCTCGAGGCGTTAGCCTTGGGAGAAGCCGGCTGGGAAGTCTTGGGCTTGCCACCATTGTGTTTCATTTTTGCACTCTGCGCAAGCGAGAGTGCGTCCTCAAAGGTGGCTGGCCTAAACATACGCACCTCCCATTGGATTTGCGTGTCCAGGCCATACAAAAACTGCCCTTTCTTGTCCGTATCAGATAAGCCTAATTGCAGACACAAGGTCGAAATTCTATTGGCAAACTGAAGGACTGGTTGCGCATTCTGACGCGCACCCCTGAACTCGTCTTCGAGTTGCTCAAGGTAGTGGGGCGGTAAAAACCGCTGCTTAAGGTCACGGACGAACTCGTCCCACCCATAAGCTGCCATACCTGATCTGGTGTGGGCATGAGCCCACTGAGTCCACCAAGAAATGGCCTCACCTTCCAAGTACCAACTGGCTAAGATCACTTTGTCAATATCTGATTTCCTAACTGCGGCAAAGTAAGCTTCAAATTGATGTAACTATGAATACAGAGTAGTGGGATCAAGTTTACCATTATACTTACTGAAATTCATTTTCTCGGGAAAATGAGTCGAGGGCGCCGCCGGTGTCAATCTGGCGTCCAAAGCTCTGAGGTAACGCTCGTGTTCCACTCGTCGCATGGCGTCGTCTTCGCGTTGTCGAATCTCCAATGCGCGCATCTGCATCTCAAGCAAGGAGCTTGGCTGCGGCTGTGACCCTGCGAGAGGGTCCCTGTGACGAGGATCTGGTATCTGGGATACGGAAGGAGAGGCAGGAGGAGATGGAAAACGCGACGCTGGAGAGCGAGAACGCTCCTCCAGAGCCGAAATCCGCGCCTTCTGCTCATCCAACTTGGTTGTCTGGTCTGCGATTGCTCGCATCATCTGTTGGAACATATCTGTTACACTCAAGCCGGGTGCCCTCGCTGGACTGCCTGGTGCACTCTGGTCCCATGGTTCTGGTTCTCTCTCGTCGCCAAAGCTCACCATAGCGGGAAAATGCAGTGCCTTTCCGGAACGCAATCTGACCATCCACTATCTGTGTGGGAGATTTCCGGAGGCTTCCGGAGGCTAAAAACCAACCGTCCTTCGAGGGACAGGAGTCACTCCGAAAGGGGTAGTCCACCGGCGTCTAAAAACCAACCACACGAGCGAAAAAATTTTCTGGTTTTCTTTGCTGAATCTTTGTCCTTGAAGCGAGCTCTGATACCACTGTAATATGCGGAAGCTTCGGAGAAGGATCGGTACTTCAAAACTCAGAAATCAGCACTCTTTTCGCGACGGAATTAACGCACAAAACTGAAAGACGATGTGCAGAAAAATAGAGAGAGAAGGGGGAGATGGAGAGGACACAGTATTGGGTCCCAATTACCCTCTGTAGGGCCCCCACCACGGATGGTGTATTTGCTTTATTAGAATGATGTAAATCTGAAAACAAATACAAAGTACTTGACCTTTTCTTGGCTGGAAAACCTGCCCTTGACCTTCAGTCCTTCACCCCTTTGCTTTAGCAAACTCTTGGCTGTCCTGGCCCTTGAATGCTTGATGCACTTGGTGAATTATGAGATGAGATCATGGATTATGGGCTGGGGTATTTATACTCTTCATAGCATCCAGTCGGCTGGCTTCAGGGAGCTCCACGACTGAGTTTTATTAATAAAGTGTTTTCACACACTGTCACCCTGCTGTCCAGCCTGCGCATGCTTCTGGGGCAGCATCCTGGCTGCTGGGCATGCTGCGCAGAGGTGTGGGACTGCCCCTACACCTGGCCTACCTGCTGATTAGGGTTTCTGACCCAGTCGGCTGCCTGTCCAGCAGCAGTACAGCTGGCCGACAGCCCCTCCAGCCCATGCCTTGGCTGGTGGGCAAATCTTGGGCTCTCCTGGCCCCTTGGGGGTGGTTCTACACCTCCCCCATGCCCATACTACAAGTGCAAGTGCAAGTTCTTCGCACTGGGGTAGCCCTATGGGCTGGCCCCATCTCTACATGCAAACCTACATGCCTACAGAGGCCTGGCATCCAGTTGCAAACCAGATACACAGCACATTTGACATCATTCCAGAGGGAGACTCACAGCGCGGACTGGCACTGCTTCATGTGCAGGACAGTGCACACCTGACCTTGGACTCATGTGCAGGACAATGCACACCTGACCTCGGACGACTGAGATGGATCCCTGGCTGACTCGTCCTGGACTGGGCTCACATGGGACCAGTTCACCATCCCAGGTCCTGCACCTTCTGTACAGAAATGTCTACGTGGCATCCAAGTGCGGGATGCACGTGACATCGTCTCACCTCTGTTGGGGTGTGACATGATCTTAGGAATTTAGTGGTTCCGTCAGTATGAGTCTATTCCCGTTTGGGGGCAGGACACTTTTACTATTTGTAAAGGTTTTCCTGAGCCTATCATGATTCGTGGGGATAGAAGCATTCTTGGAATCCCATTGATTTCGCATCTCCAGGCCAGACGAGCTATCCGCAAGAAGGGAGCAGAAGGAGCACTCCTTTATGTTCGTGCTCAAACAGTCCCTCCCTCATTAGTAGCATCCGTTACATCTTCAGTCCCTGAGTTAGCAGACCTCCTATCCAGACATCAAGACATTATGCTTAGGGATGATCTCCCGCCCTGAGGACCATCACATTGATTTGATCCCTGGATCAGATCCTCCTAGCAGGTTTCCCTATCGTCTTTCCAAGACTTTAGAGGGCGAGTTAGAAAAGCAGTTATCCGAGCTTCTCCGAGCCGGATTCATTCGGCCTTCTTTCTCCCCATTTGCTGCACCTATCCTATTTGTCCAAAAGAAGGACAAGTCTGCACGCCTTTGTGTAGATTACAGGGCATTAAAAAAACTCACTATCAAGAATAAGTTTCCTATGCCAAGGATAGAGTACATTTTGGAGCGTTTAGACGGTGCTAAGTTTTTCACTAAGATCGGCCTCAAGAGTGGTTACCATCAGGTCCGCATTTTTAGACGGTGCTAAGTTTTTCACTAAGATCGGCCTCAAGACTGGTTACTATCAGGTCCGCATTTTTGAAGCTGACATTCTAAAAACAGCTTTTTGGACAGAGCGTGGTCACTACGAGTTCGTAGTCATGCCTTTTGGGCTTACAAATGCACCCCAACCTTCAATAAGATGATGTCTAGGATTTTCGCAGTCCACATTGGGAAGTGTGTTTTCATATTCCTTGATGACATACTAGTCTTCTCAGCCACTGCGGAGCAGCATGAGAAAGATGTGGAGAAAGTCTTGCAATTTTTGCGAGATAATTAGTGCTACATAGATGCCAAAAAGTATGTCTTTGGTGTTAACGAAGTTCAGTATTTGGGCTTCATCATCGGTTCCGATGGGATTAGACTGGATCCATCAAAGGTTTAGGATATCTTAGATTGGGACATTCCTAAGATCGCCCAAGAAATCCGCTCATTCGTAGGTCTCTGTGTCAGGCCTATGGTGCCCGTGTCCATCAGTTTTCCAACCTTGCAGCACCTCTTACCGACTTGCTCAAGGGGGTGAAGACTCGCAAGCAGAAAGTCTCAGTTACAGGCAAGGCGCTTGATGCATTCCGTGCACTCCAGAAAGCTGCCTCAGAAGCACTTGTATTAAAGTTAGCATCATGGGACGGACCTTTCGAGGTCATCACCGATGCCAGCAATGTAGCCATAGGTGCAGTCCTCAAGCAGGACAAAGAAAAGTTGGATGTCGACGAAAAGAATTATTCGGTATATGACAAAGAGCTTTTGGGTGTGATCACAGCGCTCAAGCATTGGAAGCCTTTTCTTTATGGACACGCTTTCACAGTGAAAACAGACCACCAAGCACTTAAGTGGCTTCAGGCTATGCGGCTATGCCAAGTGCCCAGTGGAGTGATCGACAGGCCAGGTGGAGTCAAATCTTCCAACAGTTTGGAGGTATGATTGAATACATCCCTGGTAAGCATAAGAGGCTACGTACTGGTGAAGCGGCTATAGACCATCCAGTATAGTAAGGGCGATCCTCTAGGAATGGGCGCGCACGAGAGTCTGCTCTACTGGAGAAGAAGGTACAGGGGTAGGGGCAGCTACTGGTGTCAAGGGTGTATATTCTAGTGTAGAGAGGCACACCGTGAATGAAATGGATAAACGTCCTCAGAATTATGTGAAAAATATCGCCGTTGAGAGTTGCAGAGGCCATGATAACAAATAAAGAAGAACCATGAACCGGGCTGAGCGAAGAGATGCTAGTCGAAAACAGCACGCCAGGCTGGTGTGCTTTTTTTTTTAAGCGCTGGTTGCTGGCCGTGGGTTCTCCCCCCCTTTATTTTTTTGAGTTAGTGCTGGTCGCTGGGCGTCTTCTTTCTTATTTCTCTCTCTCTTGTCCGTTGCGCTGGTCCACCACCCTTCGTGTCTTCTTTTTTGTATGCTGGGCACCGTAACCGACTGGCCAGCGTTTTCTCTTTTTATTTTTTTGTGCTGGTCGGCCTGGGCGCCGTAGGCTACTGGCCGTTTTTTTTTATATGTTATAAGGTTAACAGGTGTCCCTTAAAAGAAAAGGACCGGCTGGGATGGGCGGCCACGGTATTATGGCCGGGTGCTAGTCTGAAGCACATGAGGGTGGCGATTCAAAGGGGTATGCCCTTAGGTGAAAGGGGTGCGACGCATCACAAGGGCACGAGGCTTGTCAAGTGGTGCGACTCTTCAAAAAAGGTACGACCCAAAGCAAAGGCAATCTTCATGCAAGCGAGGGCATCTGCTGCTGCAAGGTCATGAGGAGAGATGGTTGGCTGCAGGGTACAATTGCCATAAGGGCTCCCTGCTTGCTTGAAAAGAAGAAGGTAGCCTTCTTTTTTTTTATTGTAGAAAAATTGGGAAAAAATGACTAATCAGGTAAAATTGGCAAAATTGGGCAAAATTCAATGGGGCATTCTTTCTTGTTCTTCCATACAACTCTTGCTATCCCTAATTCTAAGGTTAATTTGTTGATTGAGGGTTTTTCATTTTTAGGGTTAGGGTTAGGGTTTTTTGGATGTGGGCATCCTACAAGTTGGAGCTTGTTTGCTCTGATACCACTGTGAGGACTTCCTAGTCTATTAAGACATGATTAAAATTGAATACAAGAACTAAAGATAATTAGAGAGCGAGTTGTTTGCATTGAGACAGAGGCCTTTCTTAAATAGAGGCCGAAAGGGTACAAGTGAAGAGACACATCCCTAGGAAGGGGTGTGGCTCTTGTCCTTTGGACTTACGGGTGTGTCTTTAATGAATAGACATGTCCTAGTGACCCATGTGTAAGGGTGTGACCCTTCACAGGTGTCCTTTCAGTTAATAAGAGATTAAGGAGTAATTAAGGAGAGATTAAGAGAGTTAGTCACAATCGTGACATCGGTGGCTTGATCCTTGATGAAATCTTCAAACATCCGAGCCCTTCTATGGTCCTGTTCCTTCTTGGCTCTCCAAGCTAGGAATTCTTCGTCTTAGAGAAACCGTCTAAACTACTAAAAATCTCTGTACTTTGCCAATGTCATGGCCGTTGTCTCATGAGAAATAGATTGACAGCCTTGATTCCACCTTGAAGTCCTGTATTGGCCTCATAGTTGTTCCCTTCATTAGGCCCTTGGTTACCCTCTGCTCTTGACATGGCTTTGTCACCCCGAAAAAGATTTCCTCAAGAGAAATCCTTTCTTTGATACCACTGTAAGCCCAGCGGGGCGTGCCTAACAGATACAACCACATGTCCAAGAGATAAAGATAAAGAGAGAGAGAAGGGGATAGGAAAACTTGCACACCACACTAAGCAGGAAACAGGCCCCACTCCCTTTCAGGAATTTATTCAAGAACAATGCACGGTTTTTCAAGCCGAAACCAATACAATAAATGAATACAATATCAAACAAATATATCGATGTAGAAATCTAGGTCGAAGTCATTGTTGAGGCACAAGATCTCTAATGCCGAGCACACCACAAGGATGACCCACAAGAATATCTCACCGAGCTAGTACCAATATCCAGAATTTGAATCAAATCCCAAGTCTCACTGATGTCCAGCAATAAACTCGATACCCAAACTGAAAAGAAACCTCAAAAGACTCCTCAAAAAAGCGAACACCAAGATGGTGGTGGAACTCTTATCCCGGATGGTGGATTTATGAGCCTGTTATTATCAAATCTTTTGCCGAAAGTTGGAGGGCAGCATTGGCAGCTGAGGGCGGCGCTACTTCTGGCGGAGTCGGCTGGGCAACGGCGCAGAGCAGTTGGAGAGAGCAGCGCAGAGCAGTTGGAGAGGGCAACGCAGTGCAGCTGAAGAGGGCTGCATAGCCATCTGAACAGGGCAGCACAGAGACGGCACTGAGCCGGTGCACGAGGCAGCCTTGGTGGAAGATGGAGGCGCAACCCTAGACCCGGCGGATGGAGAGGGTGGTGAGGTTGAAGATGTTGATGATGATCTCCTTGCTCAAGCTTTTTGCTTTGTTTTTGTCTCTTGCTATTATATTTTAATACTCATCTTTGGCCAAAGTTCTTGAATTATAGCTTTCTAGCTTCAGGGCCTTCCTTTTTGGCCTTGGAGCTGCTTTTTGGAAAAGCGGCTTTTAGCTTTTTGATCCGGCTCAATCTCCTCTTTCCAATGGTACCCTTGGCCCACGGTCAACTAAGTTTGACTTTTTGCTTTTCCTTGCTTTTTAACCAAAACTGGTGCTTTTTCCTGTGCCAACTTCATGAACCCTGTTCATCGGCCTGTCCATGTGTCCGGGCATGAGTTCCATCATTTGAAAAGAGCTAGGAGGGCCAAACAGTCACACATGTCTATGTGTGCACATGACACCTGTAGCCACATGTATGAAAGCGCCTGCATAAATAGCATTTTCAGCATGTCGTGGATTAAACAGGCCGACAGCATATGCAGGTATGTCAAAAAAACAGTGAATTCTAGGATTACGTATGAGAGAGACAAAGAGTTGAGACTTGAAGTCTACAGTGATTCGTATTGGGCAAGAGATTACAATACATGACGGAGTGTGACAAGTATGGCACGTTGTCTTGGGAATGGTTTTGTATCTTGGTTATCCAAGAAACAACCAACGGTTACACAAGCAGTATGGAAGCTAAGTATAAGGCACTTACTCAAGCTTCATGTGAAGTCTCATGGATGAATACATTACTTGGCATTTTACCCAGTCTTCCATGCCAGGACAAAGCATGTAGAAGTGCAGTATCATTTTGTGAGAGAAGGTATTGTCAACACACATGATCAGATTGCAGTTACTCTGACAAGGCATTGACAAGACAGGGGCATGAGAAATTTAGAAGAGCTTGGATTGGAAGACATGAACTTTCTTCTGAGAGGGAGTGTTGAGGATGCAGAATAAAGTTCAAGTTCCCGGCAGGCAACCTTAGAGTCAGCAAATAATTAAACAAGTATTAGAAAGAGATAGCTTTACAAAGGAAAAAGAGGAGATTTGGAAGGCTCACAAGTCATGCATAGTGTGCAGCCAAAGTTTAAGGCATGAGGAGCTAAAAACAACAAAAATATGAGTAAAAAACAAGATGAAGTAAGGGAAAAAACGTTTTGCTACAAGCATCAAGTTTTAGAGGCTGATAATGAGCATTTTTCACTAATCATCAATACAGATCAATATGGGGCATACTAAGTGTGTTAATTTACTGTTTCTCTCTCTGCAGGCTGCATTTTCTCTCTCTACAGCTGAATATTATGTTTTTTATAAATTAGTATGTCTATGTGTTGATTGTGATCACGAATCACTCATATGTGATTATTGCATCTTCTATTTCATGAGTAGAGCTTGATTATTCATCAATTATTCAATTCTTGTGAGATTCTTGAGTATTTGCTCATTTATTCATATTTCTCAAATAGTCATTAGAAACCTGTAAATTTCTCAAACAGAGATAAGTCCCTGTGCATCAAATCAAAAGATCCTGAGAGCCTATGTGAGCTTACTATGCTTTCGCTATTCCTTATTTCAATTCTTTTCACCCTGGAGTCGTCTTGAGTAAGCAGGGCTGCTCCATCTTGAGTGCCAGGCACCCCTGACTCATAGCACCGAGGATCTCCACCACACAGAGACAAATCCTTGAGATTCTCCGACGACATGACATGCCCTCGCCATAGCCACATCCGCCATCATGAAGCTTATAGTGTCATGTTTCAGTTTTCAGTTTTCATGTTCTTTTTAGTTTTTCTATGGCACTGTATACCCATGGTATCATTGTACTATTCATGGTCTCGTAGGCCCTTTGGGTCTTTTCTAGACGTTAATATATCTTTCTCTCTTCCCAACTCAAGCCCTCAAAATGAGCGAACATCTTCTCACTATTATTCGCAATTTGCAAGCGTACACCATGCCCTCAAGAGAAGATGAAATAATGTTTTACATGTTTGCATAGACGCTATGCATCCCTGGACATCTTGATTTGTGCACCATTGCAGTCCTTCTGTAATCTGTCTCCACTGCAACCTTGCAACTCAATTACATCAATAACACTCTTTTCTTAGCAATGAGTTTGCCCGTTATTCACAATCCTAAGGGGAGGTGAGTATATACTTTGCAACTAAGTATCCTTTGAAATAATGTTTTACATGTTTGCATTGACAGTATGCATTCCTGGACATCTTGATTTGTGCAACATTGCACTCCTGCTGTGATCTGTCTCCACTGCAACCTTACAACTCAATTACATCAATAACACCGCCTCTTTTCTTAGCAATGAGTTTGCAGAGACATATACATATAGGTGTCCACCATCGTAAACTGTAATAGAGGATCCAAGGGTGATCTTAAGCTATAGTTAGAAGACCCATGAAGGAAAAACAATCAATTATTAGGTAATACAAAGATAATTAAGCAGCCCAGAAAAAAGACACGGAGAAAAAAACCCACAAAGAAGATGGGGTCTGAAGGAAGTGTAGATAAGCAAGCATTCCATCATGGCCCTTATCCATGTGTCGTGACACCTTGGTCCCGCTCAGAGGCCATGCGATTTTTTCACCCAGAAAGAGGAAGGAAAGAAATCAAGTCAACAACCAGACGGCCAACAACGAGAGAACGATGTTTAGAGGACCCAGGAAAAGAGACAATTATGCTGCAATTAGATGACCCAAAAAGAGGACAAAGATGTAATTAGTCAGTAATTAGAAGACTGGAAAACAGATTATTAATCAGTAATTGGAGCAACCAAAGAGGAAAAATATTTAAATAACCAGTAAATAGAGAGAGAGAGAGAGAGAGAGAGAGAGAGAGAGAGAGAATTATGCAGTAATTAAGCAGTACGTAGAGGACACTCCTCAGAGGACTCAAGAAGCAATAATTAATCTAATTAATTACGAGATATCAAGGACTAAAAGCCCAGAGATGATTGAGAATTCAAAAAGTGATGGAAAAACGACGATTAAAAACCTGAGGCTTCTTTTTAGGGCTGGCAGGACACCTTCGGGGTAGGCATCAGTGCACCGTAGCTTGGAGGTTATGAAGAGGTCCTCTCTTTTCACTGAACCAGCCTTGATGGCCTCCTGCAGGGCCTCCCCAAGGAACCCTTCACTCTTGTAGCTGCTTGCTGTGTCAAAGTGCCTGTAACCCACCTGTGTTTAGTGCCATGATTAGTGTTTTAATTCATGTTTTAACTTCCAAAAACACATGCCACAGCTCCCGTAATCAATTCTTAACTCGTTTTCTTGCAGGTTTACCAACCTCTATAGCTGCAGAGATGGCTGCCTTTTTCTCTTCATGGCTTAAGGAGTCTTCGGAGCCAGTGCCAAGCCCTAGCAGTGGGATGGAAGCTCCTGTGTTGAGCGTTGCAGCCTCTGCCATGCTCTTCCTGCTCACTTTTAAATGTGTAAAAATTCTGTTTAGGTTTGGGGAGATTATAATCATTTTATTGTCTTAAATAGATAGGAGATGGGTCATCATTTCATTGACTTTTTGAAGTATTAATCATTGCATACTAAAATAAAACCTTAAGAAAAACACTCTTATTTTTTAAAATCTCACATACTATATTTAATGAAAATATAAAAAATATTTTAATGTTATTTATTTTATTTATTCACTAGCTTGCCTTCTTGTGTTCTATTTTTTTCACTCAAAAGTGAATGGCACATTAAGACCCTCTATTTTTGTGGGCATTAATGAATGCCTTAAGGTTGAACCTTAGGCATTTGTAACGTGTCCTAGTCACCCCCTCCAATGCTTGATAAAAAATTCTCGGCCATAGCTTATCATTCTTATCTAAAGCCCACAAAAAAACGTTTTTTCCAACTAATCAAAATAAACGCAACTCTTCAATCTACCCGGTTTTAGTTTATACCATATAACAAATGAATCCTTAAAATAAGGGCAATGAAAAATATTCATAATTCTAGCCTTAAAAATACACTATGTTGCCTTTTTTTGCATGGCCCTCCCTTCCCTCAATTGTCACCCCCCTCCATGACAAGCTCTTCCACCCACACCCCCTTGAGCTTGTCATCCGTCCACTGCATCTATGACCCCTAGGGGGGAGAGAGAGCCACAAAAGGGGTATCCGCATGCATCCACTACTCACGCATGTGAGAGAGAGAGAGAGAGAGAGAGAGAGAGAGAGAGAGAGAGAGCAAGACAAACAGATAGAGAGACGTGGAGGATAGAGAATGCATCCATCTCTACCTCAGCACAACAACATAGCTTACCTTAGAGAGAGAGAAAGCAAGACAAATCAATAAAAGGGAGCAGGAGTCGTTTTCAAAATTTGTGTGCGCCCACATGCATTGTGCGTGTGCGTGTGCGTGTGTGTGTGCACACGCGCGTGTACGATCATCTACAAATGAAAAATCATAGTGGCATCCATTAAGAGAAGCTATCTGCATCAACAACTACTACTACAATAACAGTAGTAGCAATCGTCTAGGTATGGCAGAGGTAGGTGGATGTGGTTCTAGAGGTGGATATGGTTCTAGAGGTAGGGGTACCTCTAGAGGGAGAGGTTCTTGGCAAAATCAGCCAAGAGCTTTTTAGTGTGGGAAGGCAACTATGTATTCACAAGTGGCAAAGATAAGCAGCAGGAGACCCTTAGAGGTCAACCATATGTATGTACTAAGACTGGCTCCCTCTAGAGTCTCTTGGGTAATTTTGCCAAGTACCTCTCCCTCTAGAGGTACCCCTACCTCTAGAATCATATCCACCTAGAGGTACCGACCTCTAGAACCCTATACCTAGGTGCAGCTATTGCAATTGTTGTTGATGGCCTTCCACCTCCTCTACATGCACCTCGTTCCCTAGGCGAGGATCTCCCCCTACTTCCTCTACCTCTAAGATGGTACAAAGCATGTTCATCTACTTGGCCCACTCCCACTAGATTGGGAGCCGCCCAATCTAATCTCTTCTTCACTTGTGAGAAGAGAAACACGCTCCAAAAAGTAATTCTCCCTCACTACTATAAAGGTCTCATATATTGGAGGGGTTACCAAGGTTACATGTGCAATTACATCTCCGTTTGTAAAGCCAAACATCAAATTCACTATGCATGCGAAACTCATTGCTAAGACTACGATAAAACATCAAGAGTATTTTATCTTGGCCAAAAGTTGCCACATGTTAAATAGGATAGCTCGAAGAAGTCACACTTCTCCAATCGTAGAAGTAATACCTCTTTAATCATAGAAGTCTTATTTCTGCGATTATATGACCAGGTACGAGTTCTTTGATCATGAAAGTCCAAGACTTTGACCATAGAAGTCCCAGTTCTCCGGAAGTTTATGAGTATCTAATGTTGAAAACATTTTTTGAGAAAATTGGATATACACTTCAACAACTGCATATGAGTTTAAACTTCTTTGATCATAGAAGTGTACTTCTATGAGTGTATGACCATAGCAATATAAACACTAGGAAGTCACACTTCTCCAATTTATATAAGTCCTAGACTTCTACGATCATAGAAGGTAGTGATTTTGGGAAATTTCTAAAAGTGGTTTAGAAAGCAAAAATTTGGCCAAATATAGTGTTTCTCTACTTGTTTCACTCAATTCATGCACCTTTGCTCATGGCGATTTGTTCATAATATCATAACAAAATGACATCTCACTAGTCTAGTAGTAGAGACTATATCCTTTCATGAAAAAAGTACTTAAATCCCTTTGTCATCAAGACACTAGTCTAGTAGTAGAGACTATATCCTTTCATGAGAGAAGTACTTAAATACCTTTGTCATCAAGAGTCTACCCTCAATGAATCATGAGCCACAATAAGAGAGTACTAATCTAGGGGGCGAGCTCGGAGTTTAACTTGATATAACCCAAGTGGCTACTAGAGCCAATTATTGGATACCAGTTACTATGTGGACATGGTTAGCTTACATGGTGGGAATCACAACATAGCCAAATCCAGATGAGGGAAACATAGATGTAATAAAATAACTACTAATTAGATGCAACCACCAACTAAGGGGCACATATATGCCAACAGTGCAATCATATTTACCAATACAACTATCTGTGGAAACTCAAATCTTGTATTATCAAACACTGCAAACAGAGTTACCAATACGACTACTAGTGGAAACTCAAGTCTTGTATTATCAAACACCAAGAAGGAACCTTGCAGACAATCTCAATTCTAACTATGCTTAGTTCCACTGGATCTAGTAATCCAAACTATGCTTAGTTCCACTAGATCTAGTAATCCAAACTAAGTGAATCCCACTGGGTAAATGCAATTAGGGGGAGACACGAAAGAAGAAACTTCTAATCTAATTTGACTACGAGGACAAGTTTGGACCACTTTAGTTGCAAAACTAGATCCTTTTTTAAAGGTGTCAAATACAACATCAAACCTGGAGTTCAAGGTAAGGGATGATCCATATCAAATCTAGACCCTAAGCACCAATAAATCCTATAGAACCATTAGGAAGAGCTTAAGGAGTAACACAATAAGTACCACCAACAATAGACCCTAATTCAATCGATCATAGAGTTTTTGACCTGGTAAACCTAAACATAATGGCATACTATCCTAGTCCATATGCTTATGTTCCTTCACTAGTAGCGTATACATCTAACACATTGCTAGCACCATGCAGTGGGAAAGGGGGATGGCAAGTGCAAATCAAAAGACTAGGTTCAAATAGAGCCTAACCTACTTACATCTCAAAGCTTTTAACCAAATTTGATGGGTCTAGGGGTCCTATTCAACACTTGGAAACATTTAAACAAGTATGTGAAGCCTTTGGACATGGGGATGATGTTACCAAGGTGCAAGCCCTAGGGTTAAATTTGAATGTTAAAGCTAGTCAATGGTTCAAATCTCTCAACCCAAAAGAGAAGATCAATTACCCAACCCTTCAAACTTGCCTTTATTCTTTGTATTTGTGCTAACCAATGCAAAATGAAGTGTGTAACTATTCAACTTTACACCTAGCTATACAACGGAGAGATGAAAACTTCACTTCTAAATCAACTGAGGCAATAATAGCAAGTGAGATATGGTTCAATGTGACAAAATCACACTAGTATTAAGTTCTCATTTGGAACAGAGATTGCTCTAGTATTATGTGCATACTGCATGGGCAACCATGAAGCACCACAATGTTATAGGAACTTGCAAGTGCCCAAATTATTGTCCAACATCTTACCTTAGCTCTACCAACAAATGTGAAGACAAACTTGCCAGCACCTTTGGGAGCTCAAACACAATTGTGATTATGAATGATAACCAACAGAGGTAATACAAGTCCCATAAGTACCCCTTATCAGCAGCACCAATCTTACCATCACAACCACTAGCACCAAGGTTTACACATATAAACTCTCTCTCTCTCTCTCTCTCTCTCTCTCTCTCTCTCTCTCTCTCTCTCTCTCTCTCTCTCTCTCTCTCTCTCTCTCGTGCACGCGTGGAAGCTGGCATGGATGGAAGTGATATGGATTCACTATCAGACATCCACCCAATACCAACGCTTCTACCGAGACGGTCGGTACTTAGAATTTTTTTGGCCCAAATTGGCCTTGGCATCAATAAATAACAATGTCGGTATAGGCATCGATTGTACAGAGCTTTATAATGACATTATTTACTAATGTTCTAGGAAAACCTATGCTCATCGATATAAAGGTTAGTCTACCAATGTTTATACCGACTCTGGTTAGATGTATTGACACTTATACTGATGAGCATACCGATGGTTAGATTACTATGATTATTTCGAGGGTCATATTGAAATTGGAAAAAAAAAAGACAGAATGAGATAGGTTGGGTTTTTTTTAATCAACCTATACCATTCTAACCACTCCACCTAGCGAGGTACTAAAAAAATAGATACATTAATTTAAAAGTAGACAAATTAACATAGATACATTAATTTAAAAGTAGACAAATTAACATAGAGAAGATAATGAATGCATAAAAGATTATTGAATTTATTAGCAATATATACACAAAATATGTACATCGTTGTGTTAAAAGCATTATAAAATTTATTAGAAATATATAGACAAATTATGCAGAATGAGATAGGTTTAGGTACTTTGCCTCAAACTATCCCTTTCTAACCACACTACCTAGCGAGGTACTCAAAAAATAGATACATTAGATTAAAAGTAAACAAATTAACATAGAGGAGACAATGAATGCACAAAAGATTATTGAATTTATTAGCAATATAGACACAAAGTATGTATATGGTTGTCTTAAAGAGATGCTCGCTATGCACCAAGGTAACTATTACCCTTTCTAATCCTGCTAGGTTCCCCTCCACAACCTCGTCCATAAGGGCGAGCCTATGGTATGCCTGTAGTGGGCCGATTGAATGGTGTTATATCTATTGTACTCAAACTATAGATTGAGTTTTCTTTATCTTGCACTGTGTGAACGATTGACTTTTCCATTGTACTGGCAATCCTCTATAGCATAAGTGGTGGTCTAGCATATAGTACAATAGAGAATAAGTAGAAATTCTTCCCTGGTATAACCCTTCTTTAGAACACTTTGTGCAGTGGACATCAGATGGCAACCCAGATCTAGCTTCTCCCGCACCTCCACCCTGAAGCTTAGCCCATGCCACCACACAATTATTCTTTTAACTGTCTCTGGCTTCTAGATTTTCTTCTTTCAATTCTTGTGGTTGGATTCTGAATCCGACTCCATAGCTGAGTCGTCATTTGAAGTGTCTTCCTCTTGCTCATCCTCTGAAGAATCCTCTTGAGACTTTGTTTTCCCTTGCTTCGAAGTGAAATTCTTCCCTAAACTGCGCTCTAATCTTTGAGCAGCTTTCACCAACCCATTAAATCCGCTAACTGTAAGATCCATAGATGCTACTATAGGTTTTAACTTCTTTACAAGCCTTGGACAAGCCATTCTCCCATGAGGGGATCAATTGGCTAATCGATAGGAGCAACCTGACTCTGCAGGGTTGCACTGGACATCAGATGGCAACCCAGATCTAGGTTCTCCTGCACCTCCACCCTGAAGCTTAGCCCATGCCGCCACACAATTCTTCTTTTAACTAACTCTGGCTTCTAGATTTTCTTCTTTCAATTCTTGTGGTTGGATTTTGAATCCGACTCCGTAGTTGAGTCGTCATTTGAAGTGTCTTCCTCTTGCTCATCCTCTGAAGAATCCTCTTGAGACTTTGCTTTCCCTTGCTTCGAAGTGAAATTCTTCCCTAAATTGCGCTCTAATCTTTGAGTAGCTTTCACCAACCCATTAAATTCGCTAACTGTAAGATCCATAGATGCTACTATAGGTTTTAACTTCTTTACAGGCCTTGGACAAGCCATTCTCCGATGAGGGGATCAATTGGATAATCGATAGGAGCAACCTGACTCTGCAGGGTTTGGAATTTGGTTGCATAATCTTCCACTGGCAAGATCTTTTGTTTCAGACAACACATACAAGAAGCAAGCTTCAAGTTAGAGTGGAGAATGGTATCATTTTTATCTTCATTTAGTGTTAAGAGTTTGATTTTTGGGCATCCATGCCCTCCTTATATTGGTCCCTCCAAGATTGTATAGATCGGGAGACGTATGGAGAAACTTTGTATTTTTATTGTAATCGGAATTAATCAAACTATTCAATACGAGATACAAATACAAGTCACATTTGATGACACCTTCAAATGATTAGCTAATATTTAGTCAAAGCTTGAATGAGTGAAATGAGTTCAATTTGGATAAATTCTAAAAGTACTATTTGAATATGTTTGGATGACATTACTATTTCGACAAAGTTTGAATAATTGAATTGAAATGCAATAGTCACAAATAGTTGTATATAAGTTTTTTGAGTAGTCGATCTCTTTTAATTAGTGTGAAATGATCGACTCCAAACCCTAAAATTTACTATCAATATGGAACCTCTAAAATTTACTTTTTGATTTAGTGTGAAATGATTGACTCCAAACCCTAACATTTACTATCAATAGGAACCTCTCCTCATTTTTGTTATTTTTGTTAATAACACTTACATGCACTTAGTTATCCTACACTTTCAAGAAGAACTATGTTTGCACTCTCATTGCCATACTCATGGACCATTCCATGAGGATGAGAACTTTCTTGCTTTCCTAGAGAGGGAAACTTTCTTGCTTTCCTAGTAGAGAGGTCTGAGTGGGCTAGTCAATAGGAGTTGTTCCATATTTTCTCCTACACCACCATAGACTTTGAAACCACTATTTTGATCATCAAAAAGAACTTCAAGGAGACCCTTGAATACATGGATATGTACTTGGAAGCCATTTGCGGTGATGACCATGTCCGATCGTGACACCTCCTATGCTACATCAACAAAGGGTGATTCAAACTATCCCAAGAGGATGTGTAGATACCAACAAGCGATGTGAGAAGATGGGCACTTCTTATTACCATTGAGGAAATGGCTAACCCTGGTAAGGGCAAGTGGTGTAAGAAGATGGGGACTTCAAGATGCTCACCCCACTGAGAGGAAATGGCTGCCCTTTGTTGGTAAGGGTAATGTGGACACTCAATTTTTGTCATGGATCTCTACATTTGTTCAAGCATATAGTATGAATGCACTCAAAGGTGACTTGAATGATGTAAGGACCTCCTAGATCAAATGGGAAACCAAAAAATCACATGATCAATGCCATAGATCTCGTGCCACCTGGATCGAAAGGGTAAGTTGTATCACCCCTAGAGCCACAAGCATGCAATGGCCACCTGTATCAAACATGAAGTAATGCCACCCCACCATCAAAAGGTGGTCACCAAAGATACCTATATCAAATGGAAATCTACCAGTCATACCATCAAGATAAGAGTTTAGATATCCACCAAGGTTGAAGACAAATGTGTCATGATGGTGTTCCATAATGCTCATAAGATGATCTCCAATATGACCAAAAGTGAATGCCGAATAAACTACATCCACATCCATGCATATACATCACAACAGAATGCCTCATGATCCAAGTCAAGGCCTTGATCAAGAGCTAATGTATCATCACAAGTATGGTATGCCTTTATCAATGATGCCTCCATAATCACTGGATCTATGAAGGTACCTAAATCAAATGCAAAGCTCTCAAAATCATAATCCATGTGATCTATGTGGTACTCATACCTCTCTCATGAGGTATCACCTCAATTAAATCATCACTACCCTCATCCACTATACCTGACTCCTCAAAAAACATAAACTATATCCAAATAAATGCTACCAAGAACACTTTGGAAACTAGGAGTAGTGGTCGAAGAATCGTGAATGTCTCCACATGTGAAATTCCTAGAGAAGAAAGGAGCTCAAGACTATGCCCATAAGTATCCTATGAACCCACATGTGAAATATCACTAAATCGTGTGCTATAATGGATGTATCACTAATTAAATACACATTATCCTCTAGAATGCCCCCAGGATCAACTACTGTATCCACATGATCCATAGGAAGGAAGATAGGCATAGAAGTATGAATGCTCGATGTGCTCACTGCCATCTATGCCCTCGAGATCATGCCCACATGATCTAACTCACACACAATACCATCACACATATCATCATCACATGTGCATTTGTAGTATTAATACTATCATGTGCATGTGTATCATCAAGTGCACGTGTATCAATATCATCATGTGTGTGTGTAATACATCATCATGTGTATGTATATGAGATACATCATATGTGTGTGTGTGTGTGTGTGCAATACATCATCATGTGTATGTATATGAGATACATCATCATATACATGTATCTCATATACATGTGTATGTATATGAGATACATCATCATCATCTGTGCTAATGTCGATGTGGTATACATCCTTAGTAATATAATCACGACTACTTAAGAATGTAGGACACTCGAATAAGTGACCATAGGAATCATCCCAACTAAGAAAAACTAAACCATCTGCCCTCGAATAAGTGACCATAGGAATCATCCCAACTAAGAAAAACTAAACCATCTGCCCTCTAAGAAGTATCTCAATGACCAACAGTCAAGGGATCGTCAGATGTGCCAATCTATCTCATCACATAGATGATGAACATATATTATGTAGACAATAAACTCTGCTACTCCATCCTCCATCTATGGCCTAAAAGGACTATCTCCTCATCATGTGAGATAGATGATAAAGGATCCAATGGCCAAAGTCTAAATGCCCCAAATGTATGCACAAAGTCAACCAAAGTGATGTATAATTTGATCATGTCAGGTAGCCCATGGTACTTACGTACGAAGAATCCCCAATAAAAATTTAACATCACATATGCATCCCCAATTCTCAAGAGTAACAAAATGACGTCAAGAAAGAAATGAGCATAAAGAAGCAAAAGGGTAATAGTAATAAAACATGGCTGCACGTGAATACCACCCAACAATGCTCAAAGCATGCGAACAAGGTCTATAAAACCCAAAATTATGCGAAACAAACCCATAATGTGCCATGCGTGTGAACAAGGCCAAATAATATGTGAATGCGTGTAACACACCTTGCACATGTGAAATAACCCCTAGGTCAGGTAGCCCATGGTACTTACGTACGAAGAATCCCCAATAAAAATTTAGCATCACATATGCGTCCCCAATTCTCAAGAGTAACAAAATGATGTCAAGAAAGAAATGACCATAAAGAAGCAAAAGGGTAATAGTAATAAAACATGGCTGCACGTGAATACCACCCAACAATGCTTAAAGCATGTGAACAAGGTCTATAAAACCCAAAATTATGCGAAACAAACCCATAATGTGCCATGCGTGTGAACAAGGCCAAATAATATGTGAATGGGTGTAACACACCTTGCACATGTGAACTAACCCCAAGGATACTCAACTACACTCACAATCACACCCAAGCATGTGAATAACCCCAAAGGTGCATGAAACACGACGTGTGTAAACAAGCCCAAACACTCACATCCTCTCCCAACATACATACGCAAGAGTTGCATGAAGGTTAGTGTAGGGAAGGTGTGGAAGCAAGAAAGAAAATGGAATGGGTTAATGGTGGTGAAGATAAAGGGCTTGGGCAAATCGTGGAGTGTGTGAAATGGTAAAAGGTTTGACTAGGAAAAATGGGCTGGCCCAAGTGTGGAAAAAAAAAAAGAAGTGTGAGAAGCCTTAAAAAAAAACCCTAAGTTTTAATAGAGTAGTCATCTTATTAGCTCAAGATTTGATTAAATTGGCTTGTGCACTTTAATGCCAAAGGTCTGCTTGAACGACACATTTAGTTCTTTCCCTCTTGATATCTTTAGTTTGGCTATATAATTTAAAAGGAGCATTTGTTTCATGTGCCTTCTTGAACACACCATTGCCATCAGCTCTGATAGTGGCAATGGAGTGATACATGGTTCATTAGTTATACCAATGCTACGATCGGGTTTGCATGTACCAAGCTTAAGAATGCATTGAGTCGCTGCCTACACATCCAACTCCATCTTATGTCTGATCTCAAGGTCAGGCAAAGTGTATGGAAGGTTTATGAATAGATTTGATGACAAGAACCACTTTTTGGCTTTTGTATATAGCCTTTGTATGTGTCTTTTTGTGCATGACCACCCTTTGATTTTGATGACAAAATCATTGTAGGAGGGATGGTTTATAACAAAGGGATTTTAGGCTTACATATGCACATGGGGAATGGGCCTAGGCACATGGGGCTTACGGTTACACATGGTGTTAGGGCATGAGGGCCTTGGGACTATAAAAGGCACTAGCCCTAGGTCTGTTATACCTTTGAATACCTTTTGACTACTTTGGAAACTTTATATATTGGATACCTTTAAACTTATCTAGCTTTCTCTGTAATCCATGTTAATGAAGGCGAATCTAGGTTTAGCTAGGATAATCTCAAGCTAATCAAGCTAATCTAGAAGTAGCTTTCTTGCAGCTTGTCCCTCCTTACAATCAAACAAGATTTTCCTTTAGATAATGTAGGCTTAGCACATGACAAAGCAACTTGTACCAATTGAAGGTATGATATTAGAGAGTATGTAATTTGTCTAAGGCAAGATAGAAGAGGCTGAGCAGGCTCGTGTGCCCGAGGAGGAGTTTAAGGAAGTGCAAGATAGCTTACCAATGGTCAAATTGGCCCACTTACCCCCCTCAAGAACTTGAGGAGGCTGTTTGATAGAGGCTCCGGGCATAGATTGGCAAATTACTTCGTAGTATTTAATCAGATGTCCACGCCTACTCATTTGAGGATAAAGATGAAGTCAGCTTGGTATGTGGTCTGATAGTGTTGTGCTGGGCATTTCGTAGTTACACTGTGTCAAATCTTTAACTATTTTGACAAGACAAAGCTGCTATAAATAGTTATTCAGTGAAACCGGGTTTGCTTTAGAGGATAACAAAGAAAACTACCTTGGAAGCAAAAAAACCATGCTTACAACTGCATGATTAATGGCTCATCGATGCCTGTACAGATTTATACATTCGATGCCTGTACAGATTTATATGATAGCTTTCCATATAAAAACCTACAAATACACAAAATCTTATAGGCCACTGGCTAAATTTAAGGCATTATTGAAGCTACTCAAGTCCTGCCCGGACTCATCGGACAAAATCTGCAAACCACAACCTGGCCATATTTACATTGGGTAAATTGAAGCTGCTAAATGGAGTCCTATAGATACAAGATTTTGTACCACCTAACAAATTAACATGAACAATGATCCTACCAAATCTCATCAAATTCTAACCACCGGAGGCGGGACCTGCTTTATAAGGTTGCAAGCTCAATTTGGTATTTAATAGCCTATTTTTTGGGATCAATGATGGTAATTCATGTTTTTCAAGCTTAATTTATGGCCTTCTTTCACTTCACACTATCCGATTGATTTTGGTGATTTTTGGGCTATTTTGGCTATTTTTAAAAGTAATTTTAGCTATTTTTCTTAAATTTTGGTCATAAAAAGCTATTTTTGCATGTAAGTTGAGCTTATTATCAAAAAATACTTAACAACCAGCCATAAAGCAATCGACTGCTTCCCTTCACCCTACCTATGCATGTTTGCATACTTTTTGTCCTCATACCATTGAATTCTTCCATCTACTTAGCTTGTAATCCTGGTAGACCACCGGCACAATATGCTTGCCTACATACTGTGATTTTTGAAGATTCTCGACCTACTGCCTGCATAGAACAAATTGATTTGCTTCTTCACCTTCCTCAACCCCGAATTTCAAATCTACTTGTTAAATTGTATCAAACAGCGGACCTGGAAAGTCAGTTAGCCGGATTTAAGCTCTCTTTTGCATATTTTACTCCATAAAATTGAAATTTTCTCTTGATTTCAATCAAAGCTTTTTGGATGAACCTAAACCTAATTAATTATCAATTCTCAGAATATTTTCAGCCTTTCTTATGCTTTGTGATTTGTTGTTGCCTTTGATTTGCTATTTTTTATAAATTTCTATGCAAAAATATGTTTTTTGGCCAAAAATTAAGTTGAATTGCATTAATTATTGTGTTTTGATGTCAAATTCAATGCTGATCATTACATATTATGTATGTGTAATTCATAGATGCTACATTTACATAGTCTAATCATAATTACAATGTATAGCAAATATGGGGAGGTTTTGCCGAAATTTTCTAGATTTTGGGAAAGCCTATGAATTCACTAGAATCTAAAATTCAAGTGATACATGACTGGAATTACTCAAGATTTGGAATGATAGTCTATTATCATATTCCACACATGCATGCACAACCTTGTCCCTATCTGAGACCATTCATTGGCTATTTTTAGCATTTTACGCTAAATCAGGCTATTTTGCATAAATTCAAATTTAGCTGCATAACACAAATGATGTGGGCTGGTCACAAAGTGAAATCACTTTTATGTAAGTCTTGGTACCCTCCATAGCCCTACCAAATCTCATACCTATTGAAGGTCATTTGCTATACCCTACAGTACGTGATTGGGACCCAAACTTGGCACTTTTTTGGGCCAATATTGGACACTTTGACTATTTTCTTCCAAATAGAGTAGTTTCTACTCCTACTCATGGAAAAATCTTGCATAATTCAAAGTTTCATGCCCAAAACCACTGATCTCATGTTTACAAAGCAAAAAATTTGCCTGTCTATTTTTAGACAATATCATTTTTGGACCAAAACTCCATTTGAAAAACTGGTCGGTAAAGTAAGTTTTTGACTACTTCTTGCTTTGGAACTATCATTGTTTTCGAAAGACTTTCATTTCAACCCCAACCTAAATACTTTATCCCCAATTTGCTTCCACACTCGTAGAAGAGTGTGACACGTTTAGGTAGGGCAGGGGTATCGTGTGAGTTTCTAGCTCTCAAGATTTTTAACTACCTTCAATTAGAAGGGTAAAGGGCCATAAGAACTTGCCATGAAAGTGGGAAAATTTTTTAAATTTTATATAGAATTCCTATCTGAGTTCTGTCAGCTTTGGGTTAGAAAATACTTTATGGGATGCATCTCATTATCAGTACTTTCTCACTATGATTGAAACAAGAAAATTACTGACATAAACTAGTGAGTGTAGAAGTCATGTCTACCAAGACTCACAAAAGCTCTGCGGCAAGCTCAAAAGCAACTATGAAGAAGAGAGGAGGCCAGAGTCCCCTCATCCGTCTACCTTGGATGCTAAAGGATGGGTTGTCAAACATAACTATTCAAAAACTTGGCTCGATGATGCAGGTGAAAATGGAGAAAAAGTCCAAGCAAAAATGGGTATTTGTATATATTATTCACATGTATGTTATTCAATTCTACAAGAGCCTAGAGTACAAGAGAAGTTGCAAGCTCCTAGTCAAAAGATTATGATCTTATTCAGATTTTGAAATTCCTTAGCACATATGATGCAGATTTGAATATTGGGATAGTGGAATTGGGTGGTCACATAGTGGAGGTTACCATTGATAGAGAACTTATATTAGAAGCCCTCCAATTGCCAGCTTCACCTCGATACATAAAACTCACAATGGAAAGCTTGGATTTAAGCAGGTACTTAAAGAAGTGGCAAAGGTCAAATGAAGGAGTACCTTTTATCGTCATCACAAATCCGGTACTTATAAAAGCAAGCCAAGCTCTATGCATGCTTTTGCAAGTTAAGTACACAGACATACACAACAAAATTAATCCAAGACCACTGTACATGTTAGCAGTTGGAAAAGAAGATGACTAGAGTTTTCAAGTTCACAACAAGGATCTACAAGCTTACGACAGAGAACACAAGAATACTATAGCAAATCCATTCTTACTGCATAAGATTTTTATCTTTGGAGAAGCAAAGGCACTTGCTAAAAGGGCTCTGTAGATTATACTAACTCCCAAGATGGAAAATCCAACACAGGAAGAAAGCCAACGAGTAGGAGAACTTTCAAAGGAACATCCACAACAGGACAAGGAAACAGAGGCTACAATTGATAAAGGAAAGGGCAAACATGTGGAAAGAAGATGCAACAATCTTAGAAACTTTGCAAAAAGTAAGAGCAGAAGACATAGGAACACTTGACACCCGACGGGTTGAAGAAGTAGAAACCTCTACAAGACCTTGGAAGAGGCTAAGGACTAGTGAAAACAGTGAAGATTTTGAGCTGGATAGGATTCAAGAACAGGTAACTTTGCTCGGATTGGAAAGCAAGGATTCACAAGACAATCTAGGTAAAAAGCTATTGAGGTTAACGAAATCCTTAGTGAAAATTGCAAAAATCTTTTGCAAGAAGAAAGTAGACAATAAAGATAAAATTATGCAATAGTAGGAGGAACGTATTACCAAGTTGGAGGTGAGGGTAAAGGAGACTGAACAACAGGATCAGCTCATAGTTGACCTCCTTACACATCTTGAAGAAGAAAAAAGAACATCTACATTATGGGCTGCAAATTGCAATAAGCTTAGGAGATAAGGAGCAAGTTGAAAGGATGCAACAAGCATCTCTCAACAAGAACTCAAAGAGATAGAAGCCAACGCACAGAAACTAACTGCATGCTGTGATGAAGTGGAAAAACAACTTCGTGAAGCCAAAGAAAACTTCATCACACAATTGCAAAAACATCAAGAAGAAGAAAAGAAGGAAGTACTGAGAAGGATTGAGAAGCAGAAGGCATTTTCTTCCCAACTAGAAAAAGCACAAATGGAATGCCTCATATTCAAAGCGGAAGTAGAAGAAAAGAGAAAAGAGATGGAGTCCTCTTAGCTCTATGACTGGCAAAACTCAATGAAGGAGAGTCCTCCCCAAGAGAACAGTTCCAAGGTACGCTGCTAGATACTATTG
The DNA here is from genome assembly GCF_041138505.1 of Cibotium barometz. Lineage (NCBI taxonomy): Eukaryota > Viridiplantae > Streptophyta > Polypodiopsida > Cyatheales > Cibotiaceae > Cibotium > Cibotium barometz. Next base: position 26,195,372 of record NC_141050.1, read on the forward strand.
CAAACCATGCAGGCCAACTGGCTACACTAACAATTGCACCTAGAAATCTTGCACAAACCCAATCCTTTTTCACATCGGCTCTTCTTCTATCCCTCACTGAAAAAGAAATTGATTTTGAGTCTGCCCTTATACATAAGGATGTAGAGTGGATGGTCCAACGGATGTCTAGACACAATACATTAGTAATGGCCATTTTTCACAACAATGACCTCGAACTAGAAAATGCTAAAGACATCTTTGTGGTTCCAACTTAACTTCAGAGCATGGGTGAGAGTCTTGATGCATTCTTAGGAATTCATAGAAGATGAAGAGATAATCCCCTTAGGTTTGCTAGAAAATCTCTCATTTGATTCTCCTTATCCCATGTATTATATAGCTAATAGCATAACTTGGATGACCACATATGGGCTCTATGAGGCAAGAGATTGCTACAATCATCTAAAGATTAGAAAAAGCAAGTCTTACCAACCTTCGGGGATATGGAAGTTATACCTTCTATTGTGCACCCACTTAAAAAATCTGGAAGCCCAGGGTTTAAGGGAATTTGATTTTATTCACCTCAACTACCCCATATTGAAGGAGGAAGAAGAAATAGAGTTAGAAGAAAGTATTCACGATTCCTTGTAGGATAAACTTGAAAACCTAGATGTGGATGAGGATAAGAGGAAACAACTAAATAAATTAACCTATCCTTATAACATGTCTATCTTCTCTACCTCTCTTGGCCAAAGCACGTCTAAAAGTCAACCAAGTAGTCAAGACAAGCCTACAGATAAAAAAGAACTGGATATACCTCAAGAAGATGTACAGGTACTACCAGCTCAATACTTAGCAGATGAAAGGAAAATATGGGCACATAATGTTCAATGGTGGGGGCAGTTTATGAATTAGAGCAGTTGTTCTAGAGATTGAAGGCTAGTCTAGAAGTAGCTCAAGAATCACATGCTATTAATGTGGAATCTATAGCAGATATTGTGACCCTAATTCAGAATTGTGAGACACAAACCAAAAAGGTGAGAACTGAAATACATATTCTCTTTACCAACATGGAGCAACAAATGCGCACTTATGATATCTTTAATCAAGAAAGGGAACATTGAGAAAGTAGGAAGGAAGTGGCTGCCTGTTAAGGAGGTACGAAACTTGGAATACACTTTGGAAAGAATTAGTGAAGAAAGACCTTGCAGTATCTGGGATATTGGCTTGACAAACAATTACTTTCTACAGTCAGCACACCAGTGGCACCCAAGAACATTTACACAATAGTGAAAATGCTACTAAGCTACTTTAATGTGTTAATAGTCACCTTGGAGTTAAAGTTTTTGAGCCTAACACGAGAAATTTTGTAGACTTTAATGTCCTATTTGTCACAATATGCAGTGCCCACTCTAGTCTTTAGTTTGTTTTGTGGTGATTACAAGGTGTAGGATGTCAAAGATTATTTGCTCTTGCCTATGTATCCATTTGTCCTCAATTTCAAAGCCTTGGCTAGGAACATTATGCTCACACAGGTATGGAATGAGAGTGATTCACCATTAGAATTGTCAGCTCTTCCTTAACTATACAATTTTCAAAACCGCTCAGCATGGATTGAAGATAGTGTGTGGTGTTAGAAGTGTATGGTGTGCAAGAAGTGACGGCTATCTACTAGCACTTGCTAGGCAAGAATAACTCTTTTTACCATCCCTTGGGATATGTCAAATTTCTCTACAATAGACACAACTATTTAAAGAATATGATTTCAGATGATGCAGATATAGGAGGTCAATTTGGTCAACTATCCACAGGTAGAAATCCAGGAGTTCCAAAATAAATATCATGGCCTCTAGGATCTTGCAAAAGCAGCATGGTGGGAGGAAGAAGCATTTATGGAAGAGACGCAAAAACAATTGATCCAAACACTTCTGTAGGGGTGCCATTTGAACAATGCAAGTTTAGAGTGTTTAAGGACATTCCCATGGCAACTAACAATATTGAGCAGATATTTGCAAGAGAGTATGTCTTTGAATTGCTCCCAGGTAAGGACTACTTGGAAGTGATCAAAGAAGGGAATACATGGTTATAACCCCAACTATTTTTTCAAGCATTAATGTAGGTAACCACTTTTGACCCTACTTGTCCTTATGATCCTTGTCTTGGAGTACATATTCCCACAGCTAAAATGATTGAAAAAAGGCCATACTTAGCTTATCCACCCGTGGGTAATATGAAAGAACACATAGAAAAGCATAGGTGGAACGCTACAGATTTATGGGTGCCCATAGCCAATCAAGCATAGTTCAAGAACCCTCATCTAGCTGACCTATTGGATGTGCAAATAGTGGCATTTCTTATAGAGCATGCATTTGATAGGATGGAAGAAAGATCATCCAATAGAATAAAGGGCTGGATATGCTTTACTGCCAAAGTACAGTGAAAAGAATCAAGGATGGGAGGGTGAGCAACCTGAATGGCAACAACAGTACTTTTACAGGTAGAACAATATGCTTATACTTACTTCCACTCCCCATGCAAATTAAGGGTTGATCCATGTTATTTGCCATATCCAAAGTTCAAACCCTCTACCTTTAATGATCTAGGAATGCGCCAACATTTGAAGGTATGCTATTATGCATGGAGGAAGATTCCAAAGTTGGACCTTGCTATCATCCATGGATATACCATTCTTTGAGACAATGTGTCCCAATATCACACCATGTTTGACCCAAAATTGACACTTTAAAGGGTTTAGGGATATACGATATAATCGACATCGCTCTTGAACACTTTCCGTAAGCAAGCCAAATGGTTCGCCCATCGAGAGTGTGCACACAGATCATCAACGAATACCTCCAACCACTTCTGTAAGTAGTCTTTGAAGTCTGTGCACATCAATCGTGGAAATGTTGCTGGAGCATTGGTGAGACCGAAGGGCATAACCTTGTATGCAAATGTCCCCCACATTGTATTGAAAGCTATCTTATGCTGGTCTTTTGGTGCTATGGACACCTGATTGTAGCTGGAGAATCCATCCAAGAAGCTGTAAGCTTCTTCACTAGCCACTCTTTCCAAAACATGTTCCGTATATAGGATAGTGAATAATGGACTTTCCTAGTAGTTGTGTTGACCTTTTTAAGATCAACACATACCCTAATTTTTCCATTCTTTTTTGGCACTGTTACGATTGGTGTGACAACCAATCCGTATGTTCAATTTCATAGATGAAATCGATAGCAATGATCTTGTCTATTTCCTCCTTTACAATTGCTGCATACTTAGGATTCATCTGGTATGGTTTCTGCCTGGTTAGCCTTGACCCTTCCATGATTGGAATCACCTAGGTGGTACCCCCTTCATCTCCGTGTAATTCCAGGTGAAACAGTCCTTAAATTCCTTAAGGAGAGCAACGAGCTCATCTTCTTCAGCCAAAGTCAAGTCCTTAGCAATGTATACAGGTCAAGCTTCCTCCCCTGGTCCTGGGCCATTGTATGTTGTGGACAGCCCATCCTCCTTAACCCTTGTTGCCGTCAGTCGGACCACTTTCTGCTCGTCATCAATAGTATAGGTTTTGAAGTGGTCGGGTAGTACTGAGAGTAAGTCTGGTTTGTCCTCATTTTCACTTTTGGTTTTAGCCATGATCTTTCTAGCCTCACGTTCCGCTTCTGCCAAGGCTTTATTGCATTTTCGATGCCCAGCTTTTGTAAGCTTAGGTGATTCTAGATCTTGAAGGGTGACTCTCTCCTTGTGTCTTCCTTTTAGTGATATCTTACTCAACTTCTCACCCCAATCCTTAGAAAACTCATTGTGTAACTTAGTGGCCTCAAGGTATCTCAGCCCCACTGGGCATCCGTGGGGGTATTCTTCGTAATAGCGCATTTTATCAACAAGTAGTATATCATTTTTGTTTTTGCCACCTTCTGAGGCGTTGAGCATTGGTATGGCCTTGTGTTATGGTCCCTTCTATACTAGAGATCTCCTCTTCTGATGCTTCATCTCTAGTCTGCCAATTAACCATACAGAAAGAGGTCCTGTGGGGACAATTCCAGATTCCACATACTGGGTCCTCCTGGGTCTCCTCTTCTAATGCTTCATCTCTGGTCTGCCAATTAACCATACAGAAAGAGGTCATGTGGGGACAATTCCAGATTCCACATACTAGGTCCTCCTGGGTTACATCACATCTATGATAGTAGCTAACACATGCATCTAGTTTTCACTGAAGTCCAGAGTAGAACCAATGATGCACTTTCCCTTCCAGGGTCAGTGAGAAAGCATGAATCATTGTCACATCACTGACAGGCCCATCTTCGTCCCCCTAGATAATTTTTAAATGAGTTTCGTCCCCCTAGATAATTTTTGAATGAGTTTGGAAACGATATGTGGCTTCATCTAGGAGGGTCGAGATTCTAGAGTAGTGCCGAGTTCTGTGACCATTCCTTGGCCCATCTCAGCTGCTGCCATATTTAGCAGATCTGTCCTTGTGGCTGCATTGAGGCCAATTGTTGGATCCATCCTTGATCTTTGCGGGATTTCTCCCCCCTTCCTAGACCTTGTCCTCTTCCTGTATTGGCTCTTCTAGGTATCTCTGGACCATGGGATGGTCCTGCCACCCATTGTACCTTGGAGTGGCTCATCATTATTAGTTGCCTCTGTACGCCTTTGCAGAATTAAAAGCTCCATGTCTTGTAGGAACGTAGGATGATTGATCATCTTCTCAATATCTTTTTTGGTGTACAGATGGCCACTTCTCCAACTTTCACCTCCAAGAACACTCATATTATATCCATTATTTTGATGGAAACAAGCCTTGAGCCATGTTTGACATTGAAAACTCACCACATCAGCAGCACATTATTGGAGCACATAATCTACATTTAGTTTCTCATGCATCAATGCTCTCTTCACAACAATCCCATACTCCCCCTTGCCCTGCCCAAATCCAAAGAAATTCCACATCATCTTCAAGAAGATGAGCCTGTTATACCATGCAACAAAGTAGAAAGGCTACTTTGGTTTGAATTAGCTATCAGCACCATCTGATCAAACACAATATTGTTATTTAATTTTACTCCTTGTTCTAACAACCACTTGTGATGTAACAAGAAACAATGTTAAAAATAAACAAAGTGTCATGCACCTTGTTATCAAAAATATAGAAATGGTAAATTTTTTGTACCTCACCTTATATTTGAATATACGAGATGTGAATAAGAATAGTGACCTGGTTTGAATGCCAATGGATAGAGACTGTAACTCATTCTACTCCTTGAATGTATAGTTCTATGCAAAATCTGCCATACAAGCACTACAACATCTTCAAGAAAAGTATGCACACATGCTTTGAACTATTTAGCTTGCTACCTGTATATGTAGTTGTGTCGAATGAATTTTTAAAAGTGACTACTAGAAAACTTTCACAAGAAATTATAACTTATTTTCTTGATTGTAAGTACTTTCCTTGTCTTCCTTTTTCCCTTGATATCAACATCGATAGTTGAATATTTGAACATCTTCACTGAAACATGTTGCTTACATTCACCCTTCTCTTGTGGGTAAGTTTTCATTTTCTTGGGCCCGCAACTACCACACTCTCCATTTTAAAGTGATGAAAGGTTCCATCTAATGGTGGCTCACATAACCCACCCATCACATAGATGTAACACTGGTGTATGTTAGATCAAAAGCTTTGGAGCTAGATGTGGCATGGTTGCATTGACATATTTTCATAGCTACAAGAACACCTCACTCCATGAAGTCCCATGTTGAGATGTCATCTAGTTGATTGAATCCTTAAGAAAGGCCCCATCTGGACAGTTGTGAATGCAACAAAATGTATATCTATCCTTTATTTTTTGAACAAGATAGTGTTTAAGAAGATGAAATGAGCGCTATTGGATTTTGTGGAAAATTTTTCATTTTATTGGGCCCACAACTACCACACTCTCCCATGAGGCATTTGAAGTGATGAAAGGTGCCATCCACATAGATGGAACATTAGTGTATGCATGATCAAAAGTTTTGCAGTAGAGCTAGATGTGGTGTGGTCATGCTCACATATTTCACAGTTGTAAGAACACCTCACTCCATGAATTCTCGTGTTGGAATGTCACATATGGTTGATTGAATTTAAGAAAGGCCATCTAGACATGTTGAATGCAATAACATGTATATCTATCCTTTAGTTTTCAAACAAAATATAGGGTTTAAGAAGACCAAATGAGTGTTGCTAGATTTTGTGGGCAATTTTTCATTCTTGGGCCCACAACTACCACACTCTTCCATGAGGCATATAAAGTGAAAGGTGACATCTGATGGTGGATCACACAACACACCCATCCACATAGATGTAACACTAGTGTATATATGATCAAAAGCTTTGCAGCTAGATGTGGCATGGTTGCGCTCACATACTTCTTTCACAGCTACAAGAACGCCTCACTCGATGAAGCCCCATGCTGGGATGTCACATCTGGTTGATTGAATCTTTAAGAAAGCCCATTTGGACATGTTGAATGCAATAACATGTATATCTATCCTTTACTTTCCAAACAAAATAGGGTTTAGGAAGCTCAAATGAGTATTTCTAGATTTTGATATTGGGATAAACCTTCTTAAACTCAAGAAAAAGCTCAACCTACACATTGCACAATCAAAACTTTAGAGTTTTTAAATGCACATACAATAAAGTTCAAGGCTAAGAAATAACAATTTAAAATTCTACCACTATCAATAACTACCTAGTATCAACCCATAACTTACTAGCTCTACATGAATAAATTAAGGACACTAGTGATCTGCACTGCTAATTAGCCCTACGGGTACTAAACAACAATCTAAGATTTGTAGCTACTAGTAATCTAATACCTACTGCTAAGAGTTGTAGCTACTAGTAACCCAATACCTACTGCTAGCTAACTAATGTCAATTGACACGTTACTAACACTACAAGTTGTCCAATCGCTACTATTTATAGTACCTAGAACTAACTACTAGTAGTAGGAATTAGGAAGGTGGACCTCTATCAACACGACTCGTAAGGTTCTTCCAAACTATGGTGGGCCTACAATCTTTACAAATGCAGCTGAGTTTGTCAAATGCTTTGATGAATGCCAAAGGTTTGCCATGGTCTAAGAGAAGGATTATGTGCCTCTAACCCCTATAATTTTAAAAGAAGCATTATTAGTGCAACCCGTTGAGGGCACCTATGCTTGCTTCATAATAGTCACTGTGCTGCTAATATAGTATACAAATAATGTAAAAAACATGATCAAGCAATCATGCATCATACATGCACTTCAAGATGGATTAAGCCCTTGAATATATGTATTCCATCCACCTTAAACTTTGGCAAACCTGTACAATTTCTAAATACTGCATAAACTTCAATCATCGTCTCGCTGCTCATTCACATGGCCAATATGTATATGCCAGATATTTATATCGGTCACAACACCTACACCTTGTGCAAACGTAGTAGCTTTCACCTTAGGCATGCTTTCACCTGCACCTTGTGCATACATAACAGCTTTCACCTGCACCTTGTGCAAACATAGCAGCTTTCATCTGCACCTTGTGCAAACATAGCAGCTTTCACTATGTTTGCACCTTGTGCAAACATAGCAGCTTTCATCTGCACCTTGTGCAAACATAGTAGCTTTCAACTGCACCTTGTAGAAACATAGTAGCTTTGACCTCAGTCATGCTTACATCCACCAAAGTAAACATTATGTCCACTCTTTTTCCCTTTGTAAAACCAAAGGACATTTGTTATTGAAGTCCTCAACATAGAAGCTCTCAGGGTTAAAGTGTACCTATAAACCCTACTCAATTATCTGCTCAATAGAAACCAAATTCTTTATTATCTTAGGCACATGAAGTAAATTGGCCGAGTACCTCACCTTGCATCCTACATAGCACATTCTCAATGTGAGCAATATGATGAGTCATGTCATCCCCCATCTCTATATATTATGGTTTTTCCAAATTTTTGACATCTCTAAACCACTCACCATGATGTCATGTGGTTAGAAGCTCCTAAATTCACATGCCATACATCATCACCATTTGTGGATACATGTGCAGTCACTCGATTTAACATGTGCTGCATAACAAACATGTGCAGTCACTCGATTTAACATGTGCCTACTTGCTTGAAGATGCATAATTGTTTTGCTTTGCAACTTACCATTTTTCATGTCACTGTGCTTCTTGAGACATTCTGCAAAGTGACCTAGTTTTCTTTAATAAAAGTAATCCTTTGAACCTGATCCTAATTTATTACCTTTTTCAATTACGTCAGCCTCTCTAGCTCCCCCTACCTTGAGAATGGTCTCTTCCACACCTGACAGTGTGTGTGTTTGCTGGGGCGAATCATTGGACTATTGACGTTGTCCATAGTTTTAATTTCTAAAACAGCCACCACCTTGGCCTTGAGCAGCCTCTGCGTCTACCTGAATTTAAGTAGAAGCCTATTCTGAAGTGTTCTTGATTTGGAAGGAAGAGTCTTCACCCAAAGACTTCTCTTCTATTATTAACACACCGAATCTCGAAAGTTGAGAACATTCTCTTCTATAGCAATAGAGGCCTTGAATGGCTTATATTCTTTGCCAAGCCCATTCGAATAGATGCTCACTGAGTCATCGTCTTCCACTGAGACATTAATTGATCCAAGGGATTCAATAATATCCTTGATCTTCAACACATGCTCACTGAGTCATCCACTGAGAAATTAATTGATCCAAGGGATTCAATAATATCCTTGACTTTCAACACATACTCATTGATGGACATGTGCCTCTTCTCCACTTTATGCAGCTCCTATTTGCAACTTCCTTGCCTTTGTGTTGGTTTGGAACCTCTTTGCTAGGTTTTACCATGCAACTGCTGGAGTGTTGGCATCTTTTATATGTCCTACCATAGTGTCTACTGAATACATGACTTTCCTTATACCTTGGTTCAAGTCTTTGAACACCTTTATCTCTGCTAGAGTAGTGTTCTCTTTAGGCAATTCCACAGAGACTCCTCATTGTCTCCTTCAACATAGTCCCCAAATCCTTTTCCCATCATGAAATCGGTATATTATTCATGGGCTATGCGCACACAATTGCACATGAGAGAAGATCAACTTATAATGCAACAACTTAACTACATAGCACCATACATAAGATATTTGACAAGATAAAAATATTAATAAATGTTAATCCTTAGGCATCTGATGTAGGCATCTGATGAAGACAAGAAAAATAATAACTTGTTATTTAGAGAGAGTACGATTGAAAGTATTGAGACACTAGGTCCACACTACCACGTCAACTCTATGCATACAAAGACTAGGCTACACTATCTAGCTTAATTAGAGAACAAAACACAATGCCATATACGCACTTTCAAGCCCTCTCCTCAACATTCATAACTTAGAACACTCTACAATGCATAAGCTCCAAGGATAAGGTTAAATTAGCAAAAAAAGCCCGGTTCCATAAAAGAGCCACCAAAATGATCCATATGCTTTTTTTGTTCCTGTCTTTCTTAGCACACATCCATATGCTTTTTTTGTTCCTCTCTTTCTTAGCACACATGCATCCAAGTACTCCAAGGTAGTATGCCTCGTACATTGCACTACCACGTCAACTCTATGCATACAAAGACTAGGCTACACTATCTAGCTTGATTAGAGAATAAAACACAATCCCATACACCCATTTAGGATCTCTCCACAACATTCATAACTTAAAATACTCTACAATACATAAGCTCAACCACTTCATTAATTCTAACATGGAACAAGGATGAATTCACACGAGATAAGGTTCCAAAAAAAAGAAGCACCAAAATGACCCATATGCTTTTATTTACTCCAAGGTAGTTTGGCTCGTACATTGCACTACCAAGGTAGTTTGGCTCGTACATTGCAAGTACTCCAAGGTAGTATGCCTCGTACATTGCACTACCACGTCAACTCTATGCATACAAAGACTATGCTAGCTTGATTAGAGAATAAAACACAATCCCATACACCCATTTAGGATCTCTCCACAACATTCATAACTTAAAATACTCTACAATACATAAGCTCAACCACTTCATTAATTCTAACATGGAACAAGGATGAATTAGCACGAGATAAGGTTCCAAAAAAAAAAGAAGCACCAAAATGACCCATATGCTTTTATTTACTCCAAGGTAGCTTGGCTCGTACATTATGCTCAAAGAAGACATTATTCCCTTGACTGCATGCCATAAATACCACCCCAATCTATGGAAGAGAAGTTGGTAAGTGGAGCATGGGATTGCTAGAAGTTTGGCATTGCACGGTAAAGTGGGTGCCTAGAGAGTGTTGGCTACATGAGTGGCAATGTAATGATTACATAAGTGACTAGATGTTTGCAATGTTTAACTTTTGTAAAACATCCCACTTTTTACTCATTATAAAATATTTTGTATGTTTTGCACATGGATAGTCTCATCAATGATGGTCCCTTTATGTAATGGCTTCATAAAAGTGAGATTTTACAAACTTTAAGAAGCTTTCTAAGAGCTAATTATTTTATCTTGAAACTTGAAGCAACATAAAAATTACACTTCCTTTTACCTTCTCACCAAATGCACCTACTCGAGTTCTAGAATGACAGAGCTTACCTCAACAATGGCTCACATCCTTGAAAGGTTATACATAATTTTTATTGTTGGCAATAATAGAGATCTTAAAGGCAATTATGGGGACATTTTTTTCAAAGAAGACCATTCATGGAAATAGGGAAATATTTAAAAATTGAAGTATACATTTAGTAGAAGGATGCATGTGCTTTCTCATGATTAGGAGGAGATTTTACATTTCAACATTACATGCCCACCGCAACAACAATTTTTCCAAGGTATGCTATACTGTGTAGTAGTATTTACAACCTGCCATGACTATATTCTTCACACTTGTGATTTGTGTGATTGGGATATCAATAGAATTTATGCAACTAATCAACTAACTTTCATATTGTAGAAGGACCTCACATTTCAGCACCACAACCACCACCATTAACAAAGGACCACTACTCCCAACCACTATCACTATCACTACATTACAAGCCTAGAAATATCTTCATGGCACCAACACTAGTATACGCGCTAGACTTCACAGCTTCTTATCAAGTGTAGAATTACTTTTTTTTTGGGGGTTTTGTGGGAATATATATATATATATATATATATATAGAGAGAGAGAGAGAGAGAGAGAGAGACAGAGAAATAAAACTGAGGAGGTGGGGCCAATAGTAACCTACACCGCTACCCATCTCCTCCTCCCGCATGCGTAAATGGCATGTGGTCTGTCCATTTCCTCACTAAAAATAAATAAATAAAAATATCCCCCGCAACACCGAAAAAAGAAGAAGAAATAAATCTGAGTATAGCACAAACTGGCAACAGTTCTTCAAATCATTACTACAATCCTTGTACTCTTGATACCACTACAATTGTACCAATTATTTATTTAAAAGACAAATATTGTTGGTGGGGTAATAATCTATTCATATCACCAAAATACAAATATTATTAGGATATTTTTTAAAAATAAACTTTTGGCTTCTATTTGTAGGGGTGGGGATAATTGGAAAAAGAGTTTAAATTGTGAGGATGAGGGATGGCATGGATTTTCGATTGAGCTTGCTTTGCCACAAGGTGGCGTTGCAGCACGAGGAGGAGACAGTGAGAGCCGTGTTGAAGTACTCTCGCAATTGCACAACCTTGCCATCTCGCACGGTCCACACGTGCACCCAGCACGTGCCATTGTTGTTGTCCCCTTTGCCCTCCACAAAGACGGTATCCCCCAAGGCTGCCACGTCGACGGGCCGGAAAGTGAAGCGGTCGTGGGTGGCAACGCCCGTGAGCGAGTGCATAAGGTGCTGGTCACACGGAGGCCCATAGAAACGCCACTCTAGATCTCCACCGCTTACCAGTTCTTGCACAGCCGCCCCATCTCCTGCCTTGAGTGCCTTGTAAAAGGCCAAGACAATTTGCTTCACGTCCGTCCTCTCCAATGTTGTCATATATTTATACCTTCGATCCATACAACCATTCAATAAGCTCTCTAAGGAAGTTGAAAATCCCATAAATTCTACCCCAAGGTATGGGCATGCCTTACAATGAGAAGTGAGCAGCCAAATTTTTACCCCAAGGTATGGGCATGCTTTACAATGAGGAGTGTGCACCCCACAATGAGGAGAGTGCACTGAAAATTTCCCCACAATGCTTTACAATGAGGAGTGTGCACCAAAAACTCCCCCACCATGTATACAAGACTAATACATAGTGCTTCTTCAGCACGGTGGCCCATGTTGAATAATGATTTGGCTCTTAAGTACTCAATCAAACTAGATTTATCAACAGTGCTCATTTAAAACCTACAAAACTAAATTGAATGGACTCCCTAATTCTGAATGGACTCCCTAATTCTTATCTTCACCTTATAGAAGTCAAGGCTTTTGCTCTACGTAATGTACAGACTCATGTACAAAACATGCAAGTACAAAATGCAAGTCCTATGATTGTGGATAAAAATGAATCCTCATCTTACCATGATATCCCTGCTTATACTAATGCTTGCCATGCTCATGCATGAAAGGAAAGCCTTTTGCTTGAGTAAAGACTAGTGCTCCCACTCTTTCAATGATGCCAATTGAACCTTGAAATGTTAAAATCATGCACACACTTAAGCTCATGTACATAACACAAAGTGTTATGTGCATGTCTACAAAAGCTCTACGTACAGAAAGTTATGAATTTTTTCCCTTAATGGTATGATAGAAAATAATAGTTACGAATCTTAAAAGAAATATAATTAAAAATGAGAACATCTTACTTCGTACCCTCATATATTTTTTGCACGTAAAGATTGTCCTTATAAGAAAGCAATCTAAAAACAAGTAATGGGACTATATAAAGTGGTTGGGAATGGTAACATACTTATGAGTTAAATTGGACCAAGAGTTGAAGATTGAGTGATAAACTTTGTTTTCTAACTTGAAGACTAATGGGTACTTATAATTGAGGAGAATCATCGTTTAAATAATTTACTAAAATTTTAAAGTGGGCCAATGTTCTAAGTGACCTGTCATGCAATGGTGTTAGTAACCTCAACGTCTCAAACACTCACTCTCTTCCAAGTAGAAATCCATTCATTCATTATATGGGCCTATCTTATTCTCCCACTATGGACTACACACATGCTTATATGTCATCATTAGCTCATAATATATGTTCCCTATATTCAAGAGCATGTGTATGCCCACACACACACACACACACACGCATGCACACACATACACACATATAATTATATATACATACATACATACATCTATATATATATATATATATATATATATATAGAGAGAGAGAGAGAGAGAGAGAGAGAGATCGGTTCATAGAAAGGGCTATGGCTACTTCAGCATATAGATATCCCACAAGGATCCTAAAAAGGAATGGGTGCAATTACATCCTCAAATAAAGTGTGAAATGAACCTTTATCTTTTTCAAAGGGGTAGAGAGTCTTTTTCAAGGGGACAGAGAGAGAGAGAGAGAGAGAGAGAGAGAGAGAGAGAGAGGAAGTTTGGTTCATAGAAAGGGCTATAGCTACTTCAATAGATATAGCTCCTAAAAAGGAATGGGTGCAATTACATCCTCAAATAAAGTGTGATATGAACCTTTATCTTTTCAAGGAAAGTGTGAAATGGGCCTTTATCTTTTTCAAGAATCAAAGGTTTCAATAAGACAACTTGTCACTCTCAAATTTTCTTCATGCTAAGACAATCTTGTCAATGGGTATCAATGTGGTCTTATTGGAAAGCGCACTAAACCCTATAATCAAAGCAAGGAAAATGAAAACATAGGAAGTTCTAGCGATAAAGGTCCCCTTAAGGATCTCTAAATCAATCATCAATCATAGTATTCCTTTCCTATGTTTCCTTGGTTTCAAAACATTTGAAAGGCACATATAATGTAAAATAAAGCACATAGTTTATATCATACACATTTAGTTAAGGAGTAAGCATCCAATGTATGTGAGCACACAACTATATATTATGTACACATCCAATGCATGTGAGAACCTTCCATTAATTACACACAGTCTAGTCTCTATTTGATATTTGGTTTCCTTAAATAGAAGTTGTATATATTAACATAAAGATAAATGAAACTTTTTTATCCCTAATGCTCAATTATGCATGATTTTTAACATTTAATAAATTAGTTTATTAAATTTTTGGAGCAAGTGCACATCATAAAACGTATGCAATAATGTATGCACTATTATAAAAAATATCGCTTATTCCCTAGAATACACATAAATTACAAGTTAGCAGGTAGAAGTGTATTTAACTATCCTATTACTTGAGAACCCCTTTTCTAATCATGATTCACTAACCATTTCCTTTTCTTTGTACCCTTTTTTAAAACGAGAGTTTATAAATTATGGTTGACCATTCAATACTTGGAAGATCATAAAGCTAGCAACATTGAAAATTGTTTAAAACTTCAAAGATATAAATCAACCTTAGCTATGTCTAGTATTTTTGCAAATGAATGATCAATTAGTCTTAATTGATTTCAGTCGATGTGCATAGTTTATCATGCTCACTATCATGCATATACCATCTAGCACATTCTTGAGAGCATGCATCACACTGAATATTCATGTCAAAAATTATTAATCTACATATAGCTCACATTTTTTCTTACTTCTTAAAAAGTCATCTCTCTCTCTCTCTCTCTCTCTCTCTCTCTCTCTCTCTCTCTCTCTCTCTCTCTCTCTCCATATGTATGTACTTGAATATGCATAAATGAGTGTATGTGTTAATGCACTTGGGATGCTAGGATTATTTTAAACTTCACCACGACATTATAAAATCACATTAATGGAAATCAAAATCAAAAGTTTTACTTATTTACTTAGCCACTTCATGGTAAATACAAGAAGTAGAACTTTCATTGTTGTGATGGTTTTCTTAAATCTTAGAAACTTCATCACTTGGTGGAATTTTCCGCACATGCGCATGTGCATGTGCACATGTCATGGCATGCACACACACACACACACACACACACATGTATGCCCCCCCCACACACAAACACATACACACAAGGAAGAAATATCCCCTTGGATTTGACATGATGTGATCTTCACCTTCTTGCATACATGGATGGGAAGATATTTAGTTCACCTTTGTCAGTTTAAGAAGAAATAATCTTCCTCTACTTGAGCTCTACTTCTCAATTTCTTTATTTAGTAACTTCAATTGGGAGTTCCCTCCATGTGGGATTAACGCTATTTGTCTTTTACACACATGAGTTCCCTTGTTCTTACATGTATGGATGGGAAAATATTTTTCCCACCTTTTTCATTTTTAGAAATAATCTTCTACACACATGGAGTTCCCTTGTTCTTAAATAAATGGATGGGAAAAATATTTTTTTTACCTTTGTCATTTTTAGAAATAATCTTCCACCACCTCTCAATTTTTTACACGAATAAATTTATTTAATAATTTCAATGGGGAGTTCCTTCCATGTGAGGTCACACTATTTGTCTTCTACGTATGGAATTCCCTCCATGTGGAGTTAACACTATTTATCATCTACACACATTTTCTGCCCACCCCCACCACTACCAAGGATATCTAAACTGATATGACTTGTGCTTGCACAAAAACATCCAAATCTTCCTCTTCCACAAGATAAATTTTTTTATGCAAAAGAGATAGAGAATAACACTACCAAGCTACTACATGTGTCCACCACCAACATCCTTTTTGTCGATGCATGGATTTAAGCAACAACCATATGCATGAATCCCACCCCCACCTCATAACCAAATTGTTATTTACTACCCCATGCTAGTAGAGAGATTGCTTCCACTACTCACAATCATTAGTTAGCAACCCCCCTCTCTCCTTTTCCTTATCCTTATGGGGCATAAAGAGGTCACGTGGAGAAAATCCACATCTGAGAGAAGCTTTTACATCTTACACCTTGATTCTTCTATATCAAGCATACCATGGCTAAGAACTAGGTAGTTGTTTAGGTTTTAAGCAACATACATAACAATTGGTAGGCTTCGTTTTAATAATTGTAGTCCTACTAGCCACATAAACTTAATGTTTTTGTCTTGTTGTGGATGGATGCAAGTAATAAGAGAGCTTGCTTTGTTATAATCTTTATTAATCATCTCCATATCCTTGTATACAGTTCAATCATTATGAAGTTTATAATCTCCATATCCTTGTATACAGTTCAATCATTATGAAGTTTATAATCTCTGTTACCATTGTGTTTGTATTTTGTATTTTTTGTCCATGTTTACTGCAGACACACATGTAATATAGTAGAGCATTCATCTTTTCTTTTTTCGTTTTGTCCATGTTTATTACACACACATGTAATATAGTAGAGCATTTATCTTTTTTATTTTTTCTTTTTATATCTAAAGATTATGAAGTTCTTATTTTTTTTAGCTAATGTTATAACCCTTTATTTTTAAAGTATACTGAAATGTTTGCTTTTAAACCAATTTGATGGAGGTTGATTTTTATACTTAAGTTACTAACATATTAACCATCAAATTTTTTCTACAAGAATGATGGATGTTTTTGATGATTTCAAAATATAGGTTAGTTAAGTGTGAAAATCAACCACCAATGAAGTTGAGGGTACTTCTTCACGTACGAAGCATATAGATGTCCACTACCACTTCGTCAGAGAGAAGGTCTTGGCAGGAGACCTCGACCTTGTTTATGTCAGCACAGAGGATCAGGTAGCTGACATCTTCACCAAAGCATTGGGTACAGAGAAGCTCCGCAGATTCAAGGCTTCGCTTGGTGTACATGAGATGGAGTTGAGCTCAAGGGGGAGTGTTGAGATATCGAGCTCATCCAGTGAGGCGGTGGACACTGATGACCCGCCTGGGAGATAGGCCCCACACTTACACCACTGGCATGGTTGGTGAGATCATGGGTGATATGCGGCCAGTGGGATGACAGGTTGTGTGACAGCCATTCTAGAGACTGGCATAGTTATAGCGCCAGCTCATTTAGTTGGGTTCACACTATAGAGAACCCGTGTATGTATTTGGTTGAGTACCTTTCATATTGTGTGTACTCTTATCTTGTATATGGTGTGTTGAGTGTTGAGTAGAGAAGAAGAAGATATTCAACCTCTCACCTTGTGTGTTCTCTATTAGGGTTTTGTGAGTGTGTGTGTGTGCTTGCAAGAGCTCAAGCTCTCTTCCCCCCTGCATCTTTTCAAACAAGTATGGGAGTATTGTTCATTCGACCGTGGAAGTTCAAGGATGCTCTTTAGTGTGGGCAGATTTCCCTACATCATTGATTGTGGATCCGGATTATCCCGTTTTGCCTAGATGGAATGCTTGGATGAAGGACCTTGTGGTTGCAACATGTGTGTTAGCAAATGAGTTTTTAAAAGATAACAGGACATTTGTCATATAGCAAGCAATTCTAATCATCTTCCAACCATTGTGGAGGTCGCAAAATCTCACAATCTCTCTCTTCAACGAACACTGTATCTAGAGATGCAAGGAGCTTACTATTAAATTGTAGGAGGTGACCTACACAAACTATGTTTACCTATAATTATATAATAGTTTTATCAATGGTTTGAGCAAAAATTTCTAACATGTAATTGTGGGGTAGGTGCCCATTATACTTATTGGAGTGTTTGTACACAATCCACCAAGTAGATATAGCCCACAATATATCCGAGAGAATGAAAATGATGCAGTGGATGGGAAAGATTTTGGGCCACATTCCATTGCTATTTCAAAGTGTGAATATTACAACATGAAAGAACCCAATCTGATAATGGGTAGGGACCGTAAGCCTCTACGAGGTCTAGCTGAGAGACCAGTGGTTTACTGTCTGCAAGGTATGAGACAAGAAAGAGATTTTTTATAATTTGAATTTGTGAAATCATCTTCAAGATGGTAGGGAATGTATCTAATTTTTCACTTTGCAGGTGGTTGCTTGGAACTTTCACCATGGAGGGGGACCTAGTTCTTGATTGCTTTGCAGGGACATGTAGCATGGCAAAGGCATGCAAGCAAATGCTCCGACATTGTATAAGCATTGAGGATGATTTGATATGCCATGAAATTGAGTTGGGAGGGCTTGAAGACATGCCTGAAGACCTCGGTGACAATAAATTCATTTGGCAAGGAGATAGAGGCAGTGCAAAGGGCACAAGTGGAACCTATGATGGCAACTCTGCGACCTTTGCCACCATGGAATCAAGGTCTTAGGCCATATGCACATCCCTCCCCATCTATGCCACCTCCATTTTATCCACTACCATCTAATGCACCATTTCCTTACCATGTTCCTCAACGTTTTATGCCAATCCCAACATATCCTCCAAATCACCATCACAGCCCCTTCCTTCTGGAGGGCCACATAATAGAATTAGGAGCTCGAGTATGCCTCCACATACTTGAATGACTCTAGGAATGGAGGTTTTATTTTGCACTACAATTCTAATGACATCTTCTTTTGTTATTTATGACTCTAGGAACGGAGGTTTTATTTTGTTATTTTGAACTATATTCTCATGGCATCTTCTTTTGAACTACGATTCTCATGGCATATTCTTTTGACATTGTATGAATGAGACTCTAGTAATGGAGGGTTTATATTGATATTTTGAATCATCAATTGTAGTTTGCATGACATTGTCTATTGTAAATTGATATTTTGAATCATCAATTGTAATTTGCATGACATAATCTATTGTAATTGTTTCATGCATGGAGAGAGAGAGAGAGAGAGAGAGAGAGAGAGAGAGAGAGAGAGAGGGGTGTATCATGTACCTTGTATATTAATTTTGAGTTGCATGGAGAGAGGGAGAGAGAGAGGGAGAGGGGTGTATCTTGTACCTTGTATATTAATTTTGAGTTGCATCAAGAGATAAGGAGTTAGCATAGGGGTGTAAAGAGAGAGAAAATAAGACAGGGGGTTTAAAGAGAGAGAGAGAGAGAAAGCATGGATGTAAGAGTGAGATCGAGAGAGAGAATGAAAGAGGGTCCTAGGGAAAGAGTGTGAGAGTGAGGGAGTGAGAGTAGAGAGAGAAAAAAGTGCTCGCCATTTTGGAGCAATCGCTCGTTGGAAAGTGCTCACCAAAAAACTTCCCCCAATAGAGAGAGAGAGAGAGAGAGATGAAATGATGTAGTGCATGCCATATTTGGAAAATTCCTCGCCTGAATTTTCTCGCCACCAAAAAAAATCCCCCCTAATTACTGAGCATGTTATTCACCTCAATTAGGGCCATGTGATCTTTGGCTTTTCATTCTATGACCTCAACCATATGATGTTCTTTGATGCCTCTGACTTGGATTTTCCTTTCCTACATGAGTTGTTTCTTTTGGTCTTCCACCTACCTCTAGAGGAGGGATTGTATCTTTGTGCTAAGGTCTCTTTGGTGTCTTCCAACTCCTTATTCTTTTCCATCGCTTCCTTGTTGGCATGACAATTATTTTGATGACACTCGAGGTCTTAGTTGATGTGCATTTATCCTTAATTATTATTCAAACAACATAGTGGAAGTGTGTGTCGCTTTTTGTACCACAATTGTTAACATCTTATGGTGCAAAGTGCAAGCATATGTATGATTCAGAACAGAAGAAGCAATATGCAGATATTGATGGTTTGCCAATTACCTGTCTTTTGTTTTTCTCTATTTGTACTGTTAGTCATTTATATTCTTTGTCTATGATATGTTAACGTGAATAACAGTACATGTTGGCTTTCCAATAGCCCTAAACATAGTAGCTTCCAACTCAAGTATTCCCGCATGGTAGCTTTTAACGTGAATAACAGTACATGTTGGCTTTCCAATGAAATCTTGATGAAAAATCAAGTGCAATGCACATCTCATAGAAGATGTTATCATCAATATCAACTATGCTCTTGATGTGTCAATTTTAAAATCATGTGAATGAGGCCCATGTGAACACTCCTTATGGAAGCTCTTTTACACTGATGTTTTCTTGCTAAAGGCTAAACCTTGGGTTAAAAAACATGTTATCTTCACAAGAGATACTACCAAGATTTGCCATAATCCTTGTGCATCACAATTGCCATCAAACTTGTTATCCCTCTAATTGTTGTGGCAAAACTTGATTTTTAGGGTAACCTCAATGTTCAAGACATAGTAGTAAGAGCCATCAAGTCTACAAAAGCATAGTGTACTCACCTTATTGATTTAAATTATAATACATAGAATGAAATGTGTTATGTATTTTGAATTATAGATGTAAAAATCATTATAATACAAATATAATACATTGTAAAGAGGTATAAACAATATGCAATTTCATGGAGGAGAGAGAGAGAGAGAGAGAGAGAGAGAGAGAGAGAGAGAGAGAGAGAGAGAGAGAGAGAAGATAAGTATTAATTGAACTTTTTAAATACATAGATATGATTTCACACTAAATACCTAGTCAAATGCCCTCTAAACACTAGGTTATACCTTCTCACCCAACCCATGTGAGCTATCTGAAAGAAATCACCCCACTTGTAGCATTTGTTGATCAAATAAAGAAAGTCTTGATATGAATTTGTTTTTAGCAAGGTAATAAAATATTTTGTATGTGTGTGTGTATATATATATATCATAAAACATTGCCAAAACTTCTCTTTTTAAGTTACTTATAGCCTTACTTCACAATTATCAAGAAGCAATTTTCATGGGGTTATTCATCTTATGCTCCTCGCTCCTCGTATTTACACATGAAAATCTACATCCCATTTTTTTGTTGCTTAAGGATAAGGTCATGCACATTTGTAATCTTTAATTTCTTATTTGACTCGTCTCACATCCCTTAGTCCACTCAAAGATATGTAAGCTTTCATTCATCATAGCAGCATATATGGGGGCTTTATTAAAGTCTGTAGTATGTCTTATGCCATAACGCTTATTCTAGTGCACAATATGTTTGTATCACCTATATGATATCAACATAAGGTCAGATTTCGGTATCCATGCCCAGAAGAGGAATTACAAATAGAAGGCAAGCTACCTTCTAAGAGGAGGCAGCAGTCAACAAATAGAAGGCAAGCTACCTTCTAAGAGGAGGTAGGAGTCAACAAAAATGCTACCATTGTATCTATTGTGAAGTCATTTATGTGAGGCCATTGTGGTATCCTATGCCCTACCAAAAGATCATTGTTATTACATAGTTCAATGAGGTTTTTCCCATGGTTTTTAAGCTTCTTTTGCTATAATGATATTCCCTCACATTCTAGACTATAAGTATCTAAACATGGTTGCTCATTATGATCATTAGATTGTGCAAAGTCCTTATACTTTTATAAAATCACTATGATCACTACCTTGATCAAAGTCATTATGATACTTTTGCTATAATGATATTGTCTCACATTCTAGACTATAAGTATCCAAACATTGTTGCCCATTATGATCATTAGATTATGCAAAGTCCTTATACTTTTATAAAATCACTATAATCACTACCTTGTGCAAAGACACTATGATCACTAGCTTGTGCAGTCACTATAGTCACTATGATCACTAGCTTGTGAAAAGTCCTTATAATTTTACAAAATCCTAAGATGAAAAGATGAATCTTCTTTTAGAGAGACATTTGGGGTACCTAAGCTAGCCTAGGTACCCCAAAAATCTATCTTTAAAAAAAAGATTGTTGGTGTAACACGATGAATCAAGGCCCCTTGATTCATTATTTTACACCCACAATCTCCATGTTGGGACTTCAACCCCCTTTGGATAAATTGGTTTCTTTTTGCTAGCTTCTTTGCATCTACTTCTTCTATGCAAAGAGGTTTGAACCCATTTTCTAGATTTGAAGCCATTTTCTTAAATTAAAAAACTATGGAATAGGGTGTTGTCTTTATATACAAAAATACATTAACATTAAAGGTACTTTTGTTGACTTAAGTAACACAATGTGTTTTCATTACATATGAAAATACATTAGCATTAAAGGTACTTTTGTTGATTTAAGTAACACAATGTTTGTTCTTGATGTATATAGAAATCTATTTCAAAGAGAAAAGTAGAGTAAACATGGTTGTCATAGGGGAAAAGATCGAGAAACATGCATAGGCTCCCAAAAAGAGAAAATCATGTGGCCCTACAAGCTTTGGGATGAGGCCTTGAACACACTTTACAAAATCTATGGTAGTTGACTACCCACATAGTGATGTGTGTGTTGAACAACAATTTACAAATGCTATGTCCCACTCTGTGATCATCTTAGATGTCTCAATATGTGACCATCCTCATCCTAGATCTTGTATTTGAATGGAAATTCTTGATTAGCAAAATGACATGCAACCTGATTGGATCCAAACTTCACCCAGTGCACCACCATAAAATGGGAAGGGGTTAGCCATGCAAGTAGCATAAGTGGCTAAAGATTGGGATGTCCCAAAGGTGAAACCAAAACTCATGTCTCAAAGTTAATGTTTGATGGAATTGGAGACCTAGTTAATGTTTGATGGAATTGGAGACCTAGTTAATGTTTGATGGAATTGGAAACCTAGTTTAATTTTTGATGGAATTGGAGACCTAGTTTAATATTTGGAGATGTTCAATCAAGTTTGCACAAAAATGAGAAACTCACCTTATATCTTGACATCAAAGCTAAGTAATAGTTTAGATCAATAAATGCATCAAAGAATGTAGGCTTCTATGCACTTAAGTTTTCTTTCTCAATTGTCCTTGCACTTAAGTTTTCTTTCACAATTGTCCTATGCACTTAAGTTTTATTTCACAATTGTCCTTGCACTTACGTTTTCTTTCACAATTATCCTTGCACCGACGAGTGGAGTAAGGTGGAGATGGAGGTGGAGGCAATCAAAACATCGAGTGACCGAAATCGACCGAGACCTAAAACTAAGTGATGAAACTAAGCTGCTTTGTTTTTCTGCTAACTTCTTTGTTTTGTGTGTGTGTGTGTGTGTGTGTGAGAGAGAGAGAGAGAGAGAGAGAGAGAGCATTGCGTGTGCGCACACACACAAATCCTTAAAGAATAACATGAACAACAGCCTCCTATATAGGGTAGAAAAATTATAGGCTTCCATATACTCTCCCACATATACATAAACAATAACCTCCCGTAAACTATCTCATGCATAAGAACTTCTTGCAATGTATTACAGCCAAAGGTAATAGTATTAACATTGGCTTCTTTGTAGATATCACTTGACTTATTCTACCGTAGATTCATAGTATGTTAAAATAAGTTATTAGGAAGGGCCATTATTGTGCCTAGGTGACAAAAGGCCGTGTGCTTAAAGTTTTTAGGTCTATTAGGCTTAGCAACTAAGTATATAAGCCTTTATTAAGGCTTATCGACCACTCAAAAATATATCTTAAGCTTGAAAATAAGCGTAGAAAAAAAACATTTAATAAGCCTTGATTAAGGATTATTGACCACTCAAAAATCATGTCTTAAGCTGGAAAATAAAAAAATAGTGAGAGGCTAACTAGCCTTATTAAAATACATTAGACCAAAACTCCAATTGAAATAAAAAATGTAATGTAATGAAATAATCATTAAAAAAACTTGAAATCTAAGAGGATACACTTAAGAACTTAACCCAATTAATAATCAATATTATGAGATATGATTCAAGAAAATCGTCGGATCGACCTCCAAAGAGAACATTGCTTGAAATTTATAATCATATGAACAACATCTTGAGAAAGATATATTATACTTGTGAACTTGGATAAATAAAGGTTAATGAAATGTTGAGCTTGCTTGGTAATCTTATTTTATTTGGATTCTCTAGTAACGATGACCTCTTCAATCATCTTTTCCCCATCCGATGGCTATCCATGTCTCGTGCAGATTCAGGCTCTAGTCCTCACTTTACTTACAGGGTAGGGAGGGCGTGTAGGGAAGCCATGGGTCTTTGGCTAGCTTAAGGAAGAGAGTGATGTTTTGGGGGTTGTCTTGGATGCCACATATGCCACATGTAATGGCTACCCCCATCTTTTGTGTCGCTTCAAGCTCCAGTCCTCACTTTGCTTGTAAGGGTAGGGAGGACATACAGGGTAGCTGGGGGTCTTTGGCAACAAGCTTAAGGAAGTGAGTGATGTTTTAGGGGTTGTCTTAGATGCCATGGGTGAGGACCAAAGATGTGGGTGTCTTTGGAGGAGACGATGATCGCCATGTCTTTGCAAGAAGTGTTGGAAGCGAGTTAGTACACTATAAAGGTGGTGTCTTCTGCATGTGCTAGAAGGATTCATGAAGAATCCTAACCTGGTGCATGTGCTAGTAGTGCAAGAGGACTTATAGGTGGTTGATGACTTGACAAAGCTATACCTTGTTATGGCATGAGTACATGCGAGGAGAGAATGCTAGACCTGTCAAGGCGCATGGGAGAGAACTTGAATTGAGGGTTTTGAAGTGTAACATGGATAATATCAAGTGATTTTTAAACCTTTAAGGTCTTATTTTGGGGAATTTAAGTTTTGAACAACAATTTTCCAAACACAACGAGGGTGAAAAATTGAGACCCCACCAACATTTTTGCCATGTGGAGATCTAGAGATTTTACGCTCTCTACTCAATCTTAGTAGTGGCATGGTGGCACAT